>NC_092416.1:170458920-170763006 GCF_040894005.1 Engystomops pustulosus
GCTTGAAGATCGATGGTAACAGAGCAGCAAGAGCAGTAACGCCAAACCCAATACGGACACTACAATGGCGCGCCAGCGCGGCTGGAAACGGGGGTCCGCAGTCTTTGTCATGGAGGCCAGCACTGGAAGACCACCCACACTGATCCGCAACGGGTTCATAGGCTCTTTACATTCCAGTTGTGTGTAGGAATTCATAAGGCATCAGCGATGGAAGTCAGGACCCTGGAAAATAAGAAGCCAAGATGAAGGATCCAACAAAAACGCATATGGAACTTAAAGGAAACGTCCAGTTATAGCTAATTCATGGTGCAGGGCCTGAGGGAGGAGCAGGACTCATTTTCATTGTATTTCTAGAACTTTTCCAGAACCTAGAGTCCAACTTAGAACTGAATGTATAAGCTGCGAACCGGAAGCGCAGTGGGTCACGTGACCTGCTTCAACCAATGACTGAACCCCAGGGCGACGCATCTTATAACCCCAGGCCCCTCCAGACTTCATGTTAAACACCATTAGATGTGAAAATCTAGACTTTCAGTCACATACTGACCAGAAATTAATCTTTATCTTTGGGCTACTGATTTATGACAAGTTAAAAACACTATTCTGAGGTATCTTACATTGACAACTGGGCGTTGCCATTCCTTCCTAGAAAAAGTGGGTGTGTGTGATAGGACCAGCAATGACTGGACATCATCAAACCAGCCCCCCCGCCATGTAACTCCCTCCCAGTTATCAATTTAGTTAACGATTTCCAGGAGGAATAATGGAGGTACGGAGAAAATATGCTTCATACATAAAAAAAAACCCCACAACACTCCAGGGGAAGTGTAAACCGCTTGCCTGACATGGCGCCAACGCTAATCCGTTATTGTCTTTCTCAAGCCGTGACAAATACCCCGAGGGGTAGTAACGCTGGTGCTGTGCCAGGTGTATCGAGAGCGTTTCCTTGTTGATGGATCCCTGAACCAGGAATCTGCTCCAGTGTAATGCTGGAGGGGAGTCTCAAGCTTAAAGGGGTTGGCCACTTTACCTCATGTTTTTGTAATGTGTGTAAGTGCGAGGGCAGGATATTAGATAATTTACATCTATGAATAGTTCTGCTCCACTTTCTTGATATGTAAAGTGAAGACTCCGGTCTTTTACCTCATCAGCCAGAGATTCCTGACCATAAAATGGCCGCAGATGGATGTGATTGTACATGGACAGATAGAGATCACATGACCCTTCATCTGCCGCCATTTTATGGACAGGAATCTCTGGCTGATGAGGTAAAAGACCGGAGGCTTCACTTTACATATAAAGAAAGCGGAGCAGAACTATTACTAGATGTATATTGGTAACTTACCTCATATCCTGCCCCTCACACTTACACACACACCAAACAAAAAACATGAGGTAAAATAGGGATGTTTTTAACGCAATTGTTATTCCGTATAGGTCCAGGATAACAATCTGAGACCAGTCAACACCTTTAAGGGTGATGCCACACATGGCATTTTGAACCCATTTTTGGTCCGTTAAAAAGCGCATCCGTTTTTGACAGGTTTTACCAATTATCTTAATTAAAACTAGTCAAAAACGGATGCGTTTTCAAAAAATGCATGCGTTTTGGGACGGACTGCTTAAAAAGGGACCAAAAACGGGTTCAAAACGCCATGCGAAGGAGATAAACATTAGACACAGAGTCGGAAGAAGTTGGCTCCGCGTTACTGTAGCGGGAGGCTGCGTTCACACGTTGCGTTTCAAATGAGCTTTAAAAAAAAAAAAAACAACCGGGTCAAGCCCCTCCCCTTGTGTATGAATTGTGTTAGGGTGATGCCACACGTTGCGTTTTTGAACCGTTATAATGCATAAGCTTCCAGTCCGTTTTAAAATACACGTGTTTTTGAATGTTTTCCGTGCGTTTCGCCAAAAAACGCATGTGTTTTTGACCAGTTTGAATTAAGATAATTGGTCAAACCTGTCAAAAACGCATGCGTTTTTTAACGGACTGCTTAAAAACGGGCCAAAAACGCATTCGAATGCCACGTGTGCCATCTCCCTTATACTTTATCTCCCTCTATCTTTACCCCCATCAAACTACCAGCCCCCTCAGGTAGAGGGTGAAATGTCCTTTCTAAAATTCCCTCTTTTATGTAAAAATCTCACCCTTCTACCTCCAAAACATCTCCAAATTCATATGAAAATAAGCAGAGAAGAAGCATATTTTACCTGAGATGAGGCTGCAGGGGGAGCATCACTTCTGACACAGCTATCTACAGTTCTATAGAACCTAAAAACATACTAGTATCAGAATTACAGATAAGAGTCCCATCTTTTACCTAAGATGAGCCAGGTTTAATGGCTACAGGGGTAGTATCATTACAGATGATCCTATCTTCTGATCTATAGCACACAGACGCATGCTGGTGCCATATTAAAGATCAGAATCTTGTCTTTAAGACTGCATCAGGCTTGTAGTTTTATGAGATTCAGGACCTTTTAAAAAGGTGGGAATTGTCTTTTTTTATCTGCGACACACATTCCAAACTATTTATTTAACTGCCTGTACCTCTGGATCTGTGGATCACAGAAACACAAGCCTAAAAGACAAGATTCTTATCTTTAATATGACACCAGCAGCATATTTTTAGGTTCTGTACAACCAAAGATAGAGGCGCCTGAAGGGACATTAAACTTGACTCATCTCAGATAAAATATGACTCTTCTCTGCTCACTGTCACATGACTTTTGTGCCCTAGCTGAGGGGGCTGGGAGTTTAATGGGATAAAATCTTGTGAACGCACCCCCATAGTTCCGTTAGAGGGTTAATAGGCATAAAAACCCCAGACGCCGGGCCAAATCTAGCACTTGTAACTATTACACAATGCCTTCTATTAGGTGACGAGGTGTACAATGGGAGAAACTTGTTTACCCAGCAAACACGGATCTGCATTACACGTATCCCAGGGTGTGTTACCTTTGAAGTCACTCTACAGCTGCACCTACCTACGTCTCAGCCCGATAACACGCAGAGATAACGTCCGGCTGTGATTGGTTTATCCCATCAGCCTGCTATACATTGCTATAAGATGAGATTACCATAGCATTAGGTGATAGTGGTCAGACAATGGTGCGAGCAGCGGGGGGCACAGACTATACGTCTGCAATGCTAATATCCCATAGGAATCCCTTAGTGAGGGGTGCAGGGGGGATCAATTATGGAAAAGCTTCTGTATCTTGTTTGTGTTACGCTCTTCTATAATGAAAAAATGCAATGAAAACGTGAACGCAAGTTGGGTTCAACATATTTAATATTTAAGGAAGGTTGAACCCATAGGGGGGCACGATAAGGTCAGAGATTGTCTGAATGCTGGGACCTCAACAACAATGAAATACTACAGTCATTAAAGGACTGTGTGGCCTGCTGCTCCATTCATTGAGTGGGAGCAACAGAAATTGCTGAGCACAACGCTCAGGTATCTCAATAACTCCTATGAGGATAGGGGAAAACCTGCTGATTCCTGTGAGACCCAGAGGTGTAACCCCAACAGATCACAAGAGATGGGAAGTAGGGGTGGGTGTCTATTGTATCCAAAATGAATGGGGTAGTGGGTGAGACGTGCACTGCAGCTCCATTCACTGATGGAAGTAGCTGAGTATTGCGCTCGACTATCTCCATCATTGCCATCCAGATCAATAGAGCAACAGGCTCATGCGTGACCAAGAGATCTGTTCATTTGGGGTACAACAGATCCACATTTCACCACAGGGATCCCCCCCCCCAATCACAAAATTATCCCTAAAAGGGGAACAACCCCTTTAAACCAACTACACACAATGTAGAACACAATGCATCCACACCACCCAAGTCTGATTCTTCTGATTCTACGGCTTTCAGCTGTTTTGGAAATTGGCTCCACTTGGAGGTGGTTTGCTCCAGATTTATTAGGGTGATACCACACACGGCGTTTTTAGGCCGTTTTTAGATCGAAAAAAATGCATGCGTTTTTGTCCGGTTTTCCGAATTTGCGCTGTTAAAAACGGACAACGCACCACCCTTACATGACTCCAGACATTAAAGATATTGCAAATTTTTTTACAAGTCGCCAATTCCGCAGCAAATCTACTCGAGTCCCCCAAGTGGAACAACACAGGAAAGAATCCAAAGAAATATTCCAATGTATAACATAGCAACCACATTGGACACACACAGTGTAACCTCCCCACATGTATATAAGACATATAGCACAGCCATCTATAATGTAACATTGTAGTATCACATGACTGGTATGTAATATGTCTATGAAGATGAAGAGTAAGATCTCCATGTACCTTGAGCAGCTCCTGGCTCCATCCCGGCTCCTCTTACACACGCACTATAGAGGGAGTCACCTCCAGCTTCTGCTCTCCCTTGAGAAGAAAGGGACTTGGATCTGAATCCAGATACCTGATCCTTCCAAAAATGTAGGCGGAGAGTCTGGAGACCCCCTACATGATACAGTCAGCGTGTCCTGATAAGGGGGTTGGTTAACAATTCTCTAGTGTGTATAATGGTCTGGAGAGTAGACAGAGGTGCCTTCTCCTCATGCTATCATACCCCCACCAATTTATATTGATCACATATCTCCTGGAGGGGGTCATTGCTATTACAGACTAAGTTGTGGGGATCTGACTCAGATCAGAGGTTTATTGTACCCCCTATATCTATTTCTATGGAGCTGCTGTAGTTTGGGATGGATGGAGAAGCAACTTGCCACCTGGATCATCTCTCCATTCACTAGAGGGTACAAGGAAGCCTAAGCTTGTGATCAGCGGGACCCCCATGACCACAAAAACATAGAAAAATCCCTATTACACTGAATCAGTCTGATCAATGTCCCCAAGATGGACCCTGTAACCTTCCTAACTGACCCCCAATGTGATGACTTGGCAACTATATATCCCCCTGCCCCTGACACACAGTATCCCCCTGCCCCTGACACACTGTATCCCCCTGCCCCTGACACACAGCATCCCCCTGCCCCTGACACACAGCATCCCCCTGACACACAGCATCCCCCTGCCCCTGACACACAGCATCCCCCTGCCCCTGATACACTGTATCCCCCTGCCCCTGATACACTGTATCCCCCTGCCCCTGATACACTGTATCCCCCTGACTACCCTGTACCCCCTGTTCTTGACTACATTGTATCCCCCTGATACACTGTACCCCCTGCCCCTGATACACTGTATCCTCCTGACTACTCTGTATCTCCTGCCCCTGATACAATGTAACCTCCATGTATACTGCAGTATATAGATAGTAGGGTCCAGGCTGACACCTATCACAGGGCAGTCCCTGACTATCCCCCAGTGACCGCCACTACTCACCGGTGTTATGGTCCTGCGCGGCCAGGGGATCACTGCTCCATACACAAGGTCCAGCATAGGCACCGCACTTCCGCCTTCCTACAGAAAACTACATCCCCCGGCATGCCCAGCGCGCCCCGCCCACCTTCCCGGCATGCATCGCTGCGCTGCTATGCGGCTGCCTGTAGTATTGGGCTGTATTCACATAGTCAGCATCTGATACCGATATTTGCCTAAATCCACATCATATCATCTAATACTGTACATATAGTGCAAAGTGACTGAGATCTTTAGTGCTAGATTAAAAATGTGAATTTTTAAGTTAACAAAATGAATTTATAATGAATAATTACAATAATTATTTATTGAATAATTATTAATAATTTATAATGAAGTTATAATTTTAAGGATTTATTTTTAGATGGTGGGAAATAACTGACCCAGAAAGCGGACGCGTTTGTTAACCATATGAGGACTGTGCAGAGTTTGCTCACCTGGGGCTTGTTCACATGGCGTTTTTTTAAGACTGCATTGCGTTTACATTGCGTTTTGAGCAACAGAGTAGAGATTCGCCCAATTACGTCGCTGTTTACATTTGTGTTTACAAAATGCAATGTTAGTGCAATGGACACGTTAACAAGGAGTTGCCCAAACACAAATGTTAATGTGATGTTAACATATACGTGTTTACATGAGCCGTGTCTGCGATTTTGGGCAAGTTTTTATGTTTCGTGATAGTTTGTGTGAAGACACGCCCCGGTGACATGGGGGAATGGTGCCGCCCAGTTGTCAATATATTTATCTATTTCCAGGAGGAATAACTGAGGGACATCACGAGAATTATAAAAAAAAATTAAAAAATGTTATTTCAATAAAAATTTCCCTTCTCTCCTGGAATGTTTTGGAGAATCTCAGAATAAAATGTAACTTACCTCTCCCTACTCGGGTAGTGCTCTTCTATCTTGGATGACGCTGCACATTGGGTGAGGCCAGCCGTGTCCTCCGGTGCCCCTCTGATCTGAGAAGTCGGGGGGGGGGAGGGGGTCTCGGGTTTGCATTTATTTACAGTACAGGCAGTCCCGGGGTTACGTACAAGATAGGGTCCGTAGGTTTGTTCTTAAGTTGAATTTGTATGTAAGTCGGAATTGTATATTTTATAATTGTAGCTCCACACAATTTTTTTTTTTTTTGCCCAAGTGACAATTCTTTTGATGTAATTGGACCAAGGATTATCTATAAAGCTTCATTACAGACACCTTACAGCTGATCATTGCAGTCTGGGACTATAGTAACATCCAGAGAGCTTCACCAGAGGTCACAGTGGGAACAGGGGGCCGTCTGTAACTATGAGTCGTCTGTAAGTCGGGGGTCCTTAAGTAGGGGACCGCCTGTATTCAATCTGGGTTCCTTATTATGTTATAATTCTTTTCCAGGCTAAATATATTAATAACTTGTTCAAGGTCCTCAGTACCAGATTCAAGGGGGTCCAACACCCAGCACCCCCACCAATCAGATGAGCTTATACACAGACAATGGAGTGGGAAGTGGACAGCGCCGTTCTCTGTCTAGTGGCCGAACTGAGTCACTGCAGCTAAACTCACATTCTAATGAATAGGAGCTGATCTGCAGTAACCTGGTCTGACCACTACATAGAGAACGGCGCTGTCTGCTTCCAGTATCATTCTCAGTTTTGGGGGGTTTCTGGGTGCTAATCCCCCCCCCCCTTCTCACTGATCTGATATTAAGAATTGATTTGATGGATATGTTATCTGTATATTTAGCCTGGAAACCCCCTTACATTTGTGTCTGGATTTATTTAGTAGAGTAAAACCTTACCCGCTCACTTTCCTGAATGTAATGAATGTGGGACATGACTGAAGACACTCCCTTGAAGTCAAAGGGAGTGCCAAAAATGACCGCCTACTCAGGTATTTTCAGCGCCCGCATTGACATGAATGGAGTGAGCGCGATCATTCTGAGCACAGCTACATACAGGAAGATAAATGAGACCTATAGATGTGTCATAAATACCTGACATGGGAGGGACCTGTAGCTGAACACAAATTCTGTGTCAAATATCAAGTATCAAAATTCTCTGATGCAGATTGTGACCACGTCACAAAAATAAGACACGTCAATTATTTTACTTATAGGACAATGTATGTAAGCAATTGATTTCAATAGGAGAAGGATTTAGAGGCAACATCCTCTGTGTGAACTAGAACCTAAATGGTCTAACGAGACATTGGTGGAGTCTTTTCATGGACTGTGGCAAAGCCGGCGGCACGTGGGGGCCACCATATTGACTTAGATTGACGCTCCCGGTGATGTTATAGGGGATCAACGATCTGTCGCCATGACAGCCTCAGATCTTTATAAGGATGTGTAATTTATGAAGATCTGTTACAATGTGCCAGTGGCACGTTGTAATAGATCATCTCTAATAATAATAATAATTCCTTTATTTATATAGTGCACACAGATTACGCAGCGCTACACAGAGCTTACCAAATCAGTCCCTGTCCCCAATGGGGCTCACAATCTAATCAACCTACTAGTATGTTTTGGAGTGTGGGAGGAAACCGGTGGACCCAGAGGAAACCCATGCAAACACAGAGAGAACATACAAACTCTTTGAAATTCCAATATACAGCCACATGGCAGTATAGGCAGTATATGGTAGGATCAATCAGACAACCCAAGGTTAAAGTACCCTAGGGGGTCTGGAAATAGTAAAAAAATAAAAATAAAAAAAAAAACTTGGTGGTTTGAACCAAGTTCAAACTCCCCCACTTCCCTAGAGCTAATATAAAATAATTGAACAGTAAAAATCCTAAACATGTATCGCCACAGCCCAAATGTTCCAATCTCTCAATATGTATAAATGGTTATTCCCGGTGTTGAGCCCTGTGTTGAGAATAGCGCCCAAATGTCCGAAGCGCCACTTTTTTGCCATTTTGCAACATATAATTTTTTTTAAAAAAATGATCAAAGGGTCGTACCACCTCCAAAATGGTAGCAAAGAAAATGTCAGCCCGTCCCGCAAAAAAGCATGGAAAGCATGAAAAAGAAATTTTTTTCCTACAGAAGGTTTTAGTTTTTTTAAAAAATGCATTAAAACATAATAAAACCTATTAAAAATTTAGTATCCCCATGATCATACCAACCCAAAGAATAACGGAGCGGACAGTGAAAGCCATGAAAACCGAGCCCACAAGAAAATGGCGCAAATATTTTTTTCCCCACATCCCAGAACACGCATTGGAATATTACCAAGTAGATATCAAAATAGAAAAAATAATGGAAAATAGTATTCGAATCGCCACTTTTTTTTCGCCATCTTCTGCGAAACATAACAATTGGAATTCAAAGTGATTGCGGCCACACAGTCCCCAAAATGGTAGCAATGACAAAATGACACAATACACAGCTGAGTATTGCACAAAACATTTTATTTAAAAAAAAACAAAAACAAAATAAAACCTTCTATTAATTTGTTATGCCTTGTGATTGTACTGATCCAAAAGAATAGCTGGGAGGTATCATTTGGAGCGCACAGTGAAGTGTGAATCTTCCCTGGAAGTGAAATGTAAGATATTATGGAGAAAGTGGCGAAAATAATAATAATAATATTAATAAAAATAATATTATTATGAATAATAATAATAAAAATATTATAATAATAATAATATAATAATAATAATAATTTATTTATTGTCCCCTAAAAGGGTAAAAAGAAGGTGTCACAACCAGTAAAACAACCAAACAGATACATAAAATGCAAAAAATACCAATGCATAAAAAAATTAAAAATACAAAACTAAATTTACATACTAAAATCTAAGAAAAATCTGGAAAAAAAATAATTAAAAACGATTAATAAATAAAAAAACGGAACGCGAAGCCTTCCCACCTAGTGCTATGTCTCCCCCTAGTGATAGGCTATGGGTACTACACTTCTTCTGTACTCAGCGCGATAACGCATCAAAAGACGGAGCGGTTTTTTTCCACAAGCTGGATACAGTGACGTGGAGGGATACTAGGACACTATGCACATTGGTTCCTCCATGTCTTGACGCGTTATACCTCGTCCTTTCTTTTTAAGAGGCGGGCCCGTGTGAGGTGACGAGCGGGGACGGCTCCATGACAGGAAAATGAGGAGGCGGAAGTGCAAAAATGCAGAAGTGTGAACGGAAAACCGCAGCCTGTGCACAATGAATGGCAGCCAGCTATAGAGCACAGGTCAGACACCTGCATGACGGAGCTGAGGCGCCAGGAGCAGTGCGCCACCCCCCGGCAGGTGTCGCACATATGTCGCATATGTCCTCTCCCTGCTGTCCCTGTGCATAGCGGTCTCTGCCATCCTGCATGTACACACACCCCAGCTCTGCAGCTCTTACACATCCATGACTCTTTTTTTCCAGGTTTTCCCAACTTCCTCCCTCACTCCCACGCGTTCGCTGTCGTTGACGCCTCAGCAGAAGGGAGCGACCGTGGAAGCTGCCGCCAGCCGGTGACATCCTTCTCCTCCGTGACCGGTATCCCTTTTATTTCTCATTTTCTGTATCATTATGTCATATACATAGCAAAAAATTCTACAGTTCTGATTACATTTACGTTTTTGTGGTGTATAAGCCCCCTGTATATATTTTATGCGCATCCATAGATCCTTATTGATCCGACAGAGACCTAAAGAGGCCGGATATAGGTGACTGTACTCCGACAGAGACCTAAAGAGGTCGGATATAGGTGACTATACTCCGACAGAGACCTAAAGAGGTCGGATATAGGTGACTGTACTCCGACAGAGACCTAAAGAGGTCGGATATAGGTGACTGTACCTCAATGTATTTATACCGTATAGATGAATATATACCCTGTAGTATATGTTTACAGTACAGGCCTATGGGTGACAGATGCGTTGTATGTATCCCCTATCATGTGGTGCGCGTTGGAGTGTGATGATACTACGGCGCCAGGTTCACTATGGCGCTCCGTATAATTAGTGGTGACTTCTGCATTACCTAGTGTGACATGCATCCTCGGCAAGCCTGCATGTCCTATCTGTGTGTGCAATGTATGTATGTATAAAGGGCGAGACCAAAGTCCCAGGACGCCCTTTTATTTTAGAAACAAAAGCAAAAACGACATGTCGGATCCTCTAGCGAGTAATGGGTGAGGGGACAATCTTTTAGGCTATGTACGAACATGGCCGCCATCTTGAAAGACTCAATACTGGATCAAGTTCAGGTTTTTTTTTTTTTTCCAACGGATAGGAGGTCATTTAGCAAATCATAGAAGAGCTGAATTGTCTCACAAATCACATCTATAATATCCTGTGTGGTTCAGAAGATGTCAACACAAAAAGTTGCGACAACCACTGGGAACGTTCCCTGTGATGCACAGCTACATGACGTGTTGTCCCTGGTGCTGAACACAGAGCTGAAGGCGCTGGATCCAATCGTTATAAACTCACATCTGATAATCTATGGAGAAACTGTGTATGAAGACCCCCCCCCCTGACTCCCTGCATCCTAGTCACTAGCGCCCCCTGCAGTGTATTGTTGTGGTCAGTAACCTTGTTCCCAGGATGAGGCAGTGACTCGGGACGTCATTAATGACTACGAGTCCAGGGCCTTGCACAAGGTTCGGTCCATCCGTATGTCATAAATGCACAGAAAGTCACAAACTTTTCTGTAAAATTCATGATAAATTCTCTGGTTTCTGGGTATTTCATGCATTTTCATGTTTTCCTTTAGGTAATATCTTCGCCCAGACATGAAAGTTTATAAGGAAGTCATTAGATATGAGTCCGTTCCATTGTCAGGTAAGAAACGGCGTTGCTATTGTATAACACAGATTTCTTGACACGCACTAGGGGCTCATTCACACTGCCACAAGGGGTGGCGTGATCTGGTCGCAAGATTTACGAACAGATCATGGCCACCATAGATTGCAATGGTTCCCCGTCATGGTTTCAGAGAGTACACAGTCCATCACCGCACCGCGATAGTGTTTGGGCGGCCGTGATGCTGCCTATGGAGCGAGGAGGGGTGATGAGCACCCACCCCTTCCCTCTCCACCTCCCGGCCCTGTGCTCGCCCTGTGTGTGAATGAGGCACAAGTATTGCACGTACAACACTATTAGTCTCTGTGTGGAACGTTGGAGCCTTACATTTGGTGTAACCATAGTGTTGACATCAAATGAATTGATCAGGCTGCATACAGACTTGGGCCCCATTCACACGACTGTATGATCTGGCTGCACAATTTGCAGAGAGATCATGGCCTATGGCAGCCGGTCACGTTGCAGTAAGCCTTGTATCGCGTCCGGGCGAGTGCTCGGCTATGTACTGATACCAGAGGCTTATACGAATGCAGCCACTGCATTACATATGTCACAGGGTGGATATTTAGGGGGTCATTTACTAAGGGCCCGATTCGCGTTTTCCCGACGTGTTACCAGAATATTTCCGATTTGTGTCGATTTCCCCTGTATTGCCCCGGGATTTTGGCACACGCGATCGGGTTGTGGCGCATCGGCGCCGGCATGCACGTGACGGAAATCGGGGGGCGTGGCCTAGCGAAAACCCGACGGATTCGGAAAAACCGCCGCATTTAAAAAAAAAAAATGTGTCGCTTGGGACGCACTTACCTTCACTCAGCCCGGCTCGGTGAACTCCAGTGCGTTCGGATGCTTTTCAGCGCAGCAGCGCCACCTGGTGGACGGCGGAGGAACTGCCTTGATGAATCCCGGCCGGACCCGAATCCACCACAGAGAACGCGCCGCTGGATCGCGAACGGACCGGGTAAGTAAATCTGCCCCATAGTGTTATACGTTTGGAAATATCCCGACGTACCCCCTGAGTCCGTAGGCTCGGACACCATCCACACCAAACCCAATCTGCCTCCGCTCATAAAAATTTCTTTCCCACTTAGCGAGACATCATGACCGAGCGACCACCGAACCCATCAGCTTTTTCTTCTCCAATCTGGAGGAACTATTTTCATGGAAACCGACCACCCAAGACATGTTCAATATAGCCGTGACGCCTCTTGCAAAACGATATCCACCTCTTGATAATAGCCATAGACCGAAGACCCTGGTCTGCCATGACTTGATGGGAGGGTATCTGGAGGACAGGTATGGCCGGGGTGGGTTATCTTCCAGGTCCTATATGTATATCTCTGTGGGTATTTGTATTGATGACCTTAATCTGGGTCTCTTCTACAGGTTTATTCAGGGCTCTGACTCTAAGGACCCGTATGTCTTCTACCACTGGCAGTACATTGATATTTTCGTGTACTTCAGTCATCGGATGTTTACTATCCCTCCTGTGTGCTGGACTAATGCTGCTCACAAACATGGGGTTTCAGTCTTGGGTAAGATTTGCAGAATTGCTTGCATTAAATTATATTGTATTAAAGGGGTTGTCCCAAGTACTTCAACGACATCTATCATGGATTGTAAACCAAACATACAGACATACTGGTGTGCCCCCCCCCCCTCTGGCAGGATCTACTGTTATTTGAGCTTCTAATGCCCTTGTTTTAAAGAAAAAGGGGCTTTAAAAATTATGCAAATGAGTCTAAGGGGCTCCTATGGCTCCCATTAACTCCCATGGAGCCTGGAGCCCCTCACTCTCATTTGCATAAATGTAAAAGCCTTTTTTTGTAAAAAATCAGGGCATAAGAAGCTAAAAGAAGAACAGATCCTGCCAAAGGGGACACACACCAGTATGTCAGTATGCTGGGTTTACAATCCTTCATCCTGGTGATAGATGTCCTTTAAAGGAAATCTATCATCAAATTCAAGCATGATGACCCAGGGGCACTAACTCATAGATTCTGTGAAGTCCCCTGCCCCTAATTCTGAAAGCCAAGCCAAAGGTCTCATAAGAGTTATATGCCTTATCCACAGTTTGAGAATAAAAATGTGAAGGTCCGACTTTTGGGGCCCCCACTGATCACAATAATGGGCCACCAGTTCCCGCAGTTGGGTGGGATGGCAGGACGAGGATGTGTCGCTCCATTAAGTTGTGTGGGAATGACAAAAACAGCTGAGCACATCGCTCAGGTATCTCCTACTGCTCCCATAGACCGTGACTAGCGAGTTAGGGCACATTCTCCTCCTCCTGCTCCACCCATCAGTTCTTCGGGTTGTAGGGGTCCCAGCATTAGGACTTTCACTTGATCACCCCCTGGGTAGGGAATAACTTAAATACTTGGGACAACCCCTTTAAGGGTCACATGTGCACAGGATAAAATACTCTACTCCGCAAAATCAAAATTTTCTTCCTACCTTCCTTTAGGTACATTTATCACAGAATGGGAAGATGGCGGCAAGATGTGCGAATCGTTCCTGGCGGGCGACGAGGCCACGTACAAAGCCGTGGCAGATCAGATGGTGTCGCTCGCGCGCTTCTACAGGTTTGACGGATGGTTGGTTAACATTGAGAATGTCCTTAGTGTAAGTAGTGGACATCACCCATAGCCACAGATTATTACCTCGTATATGACGTGGAACTAATATTTGGATTTATTTCTTACCTGTAGTCGGTGGCCGTGTCCCGGGTGCCCTTGTTCCTCTCCTATTTGACAGAAAAGTTTCACTCACAAATCCCCGGGGGTCTGGTCATCTGGTACGACAGCGTGATCCACACCGGGGAGCTGAAGTGGCAGAACGAACTCAATGACGACAATAGGTACTTTTACGAATTTTGCATTCGCCTCTCGAGACACTAAGGGGGAGATTTTTCTCTGGGGCTGTAGTGACATTAGTTTATTGGTTGTCCCGCAGTGTACATTTACAGTATTTTTCGGATTATAAGGCGCACCATCAATAAATGCCTGCTAAAACATCTAGGTTCATGTATAAGGCGCACCTGATTATAAAGATGAATGACCAGCAGGTGGCAGACCTGTGCACAGTTAAAGGCAGCTGATGTCTGTAAGTACAGTTCATATATAAGGCGCACTGGACTATAAGGCGCACCTTCGATTTCAGAGAAAATCAAAGGATTTTTTGTGCGCCTTATAGTCCGAAAAATATGGTTTATTCCCACCCATAGGATTTCTAATACAAGACTGATCATTGGGACCCCCCACTAATCAATAGAAGAAGCTTATTCTTCCTTATGGGAAGTTTGCATAGGATCAGCAAGGAAAGCCCAACACCGGACGTGAATGTAGAAGTAGGGTCAGATCTGTAATAACTCTTGTGGTTCCAAAGTTACACAACCACGGAAAATGTGACTTGTTCCTGATGCTGAACACAGAGCTGACGGCGCCGGATCCAAAATCTTTGGAGAATCTTTGTGTTGATAACATTGGGACTACAAGGGATATTACAGATCTGTTCTAGTCTTTTATATCTTGATATGTTACATGACCACCTTTCCAAATTTGGTCTCATTACAATATGGCGGCTATTGAAGGGATCAACAAGGATAGGCGCTAACTTGCTGATCAGTGGGACCCCCACAGATCAGGAGAACGGGGGGGTGCTTTGTACCCCAAGATGAAGGAGGTCTCTCTATGGCACTGAAGGAAACGTTGTCTGCACCATAGAAATTACTACCTGGGTGACCTGTGGCTCTCTTCATTTGGGGGTATAATGGGCACCCGTTTTCCTGATCCGTTAGGGTCCCATCACTCTGCTGCGCTGAATTCCGTCAGAGTTCACTGGAGTTCACCAAGCTATCCTGGGTGCAGGTAAGTGCGTGTCAAGCGACACATTTTTTAAAAAAAATACGGCGGTTTTTCTGACAGCCACGCCCCCCCGATTTCCGCTGCGTGCATGCCGTCGCCGATGCGCCACAATCCGGTCGCGTGCGCCAAAAACCTGGGGCAATTCAATGAAAATCGGTAATTTTCGTGACATCCGGCGAAAAAAAACGATTCGGGCCCTTAGTAAATGACCCCCAGTGTCTTATTGGGGCCTAGGTCTTCCTATCCTAAGTACAGTATATAGTCAAGCTTCAATGCCCAAATCCACCTAATACCTCTGCGCTCCTTATATCGCTACCTCTGCAGCCTCACAATAATAAATGCAGCAGATAAATGTCTCTATGTGTCTGCACACATCTTCACCTCTCCTGCACTTTTGCTTGGCAGAGCTCTCGCTTCCTAGGTATCAGTACAGTATAGTAGTTGCCATGGTGATGCACGGCGAATAAACGCTATGAATTTTTAACGTGTTAATTTGTAACAAGTTGCCATAGTGATGAATTAACAAATTAACGCTGGGAATTTTTAATTTATCCCAACTCAAAGGCTTCTATTTTATTAAGTTGGTCGATCTTATTTTGAGGATCTGGCCATCCGAGACACATGGCCATGGATCTAGTGCCATGGCAATATCTCCAGATTTTACCCTATCAAACTAGCAGCCCCCTCAAGTGGGGGATGAAATGTCCTTTCATAAATGCCCCCTTTTTTCCTCCGTTTACCTATATAAAAAAAAAACTCCTCCAAAGTTATGTGATAATGAACAGAGAAGAGTCATATTTTACCGGAGATGAGTCAAGTTTAGACTTGAGTGTCACATTAGGTGTCCCTATCTTTGGTGTTATAGCACCTAGAAACATGGTGCCGGTGTCCTATCAAAAATAAGAATTTCATCTTTTAGCTCACATCAGGCTTGTGAATGTGTGATCTACAGAATTGTAGAAACAGATAGTTAAATAAATTGGCAGAAACTATATCTTTATCTGCAGTGTGCGTTTCCAATTATAATAATCTTTGATACTATTTATATAGCGCCATCATTTTCTGTAGCGCTTAATAAATCATAGGGGACATATACAAATAACATACTACATTACAAACAGTCATATGCAATAATGGGAGTGGGAGCCCAGCTCACAAGAGCTTACAGTCTATGAGGATGAGGGGGTGACACAAGAGCTTACAGTCTATGAGGATGAGGGGTTGACACAAGAGCTTACAGTCTATGAGGATGAGGGGATGACACAAGAGCTTACAGTCTATGAGGATGAGGTGGTGACACAAGAGCTTACTGTCTATGAGGATGAAGGGGTGACACAAGAGCTTACAGACTATGAGGATGAGGGGGGACACAAGAGCTTACAGTCTATGAGGATGAGGGGGCGACACTAGAGCTTACAGTCTATGAGGATGAGGGGGTGACACAAGAGCCTACAGTCTATGAGGATGAGGGGGTGACACAAGAGCTTACAGTCTATGAGGATGAAGGGGTGACACAAGAGCTTACAGTCTATGAGGATGAGGGGGTGACACAAGAGCTTACAGTCTATGAGGATGAGGGGGTGACACAAGAGCTTACAGTCTATGAGGGTGAGGGGGTGACACAAGAGCTTACAGTCTATGAGGATGAGGGGGCGACACAAGAGCTTACAGTCTATGAGGATGAGGGGGTGACACAAGAGCTTACAGTCTATGAGGATGAGGGGGTGACACAAGAGCTTACTGTCTATGAGGATGACGGGGTGGCACAAGAGCTTACAGTCTATGAAGATGAGGGGGTGACACAAGAGCTTACAGTCTATGAGGATGAGGGGGTGACACAAGAGCTTACAGTCTATGAGGATGAGGGGGTGACACAAGAGCTTACAGTCTATGAGGATGAGGGGGTGACACAAGAGCTTACAGTCTATGAGGATGAGGGGGTGACACAAGAGCTTACAGTCTATGAGGATGAGGGGGTGACACAAGAGCTTACAGTCTATGAAGATGAGGGGGTGACACAAGAGCTTACAGTATGAGGATGAGGGGTGACACAAGAGCTTACAGTCTATGAGGATGAGGGGGTGACACAAGAGCTTACAGTTTATGAGGATGAGGGGGTGACACAAGAGCTTACAGTCTATGAGGATGAGGGGGGACACAAGAGCTTACAGTCTATGAGGATGAGGGGGTGACACAAGAGCTTACAGTCTATGAGGATGAGGGGATGACACAAGAGCTTACAGTCTATGAGGATGAGGGGGTGACACAAGAGCTTACAGTCTATGAGGATGAATTATGTCCTAAACTATCTCTCTCTGGTTTTATACATCTCAGAACCACAAGCCTGATGAGATCTAAAAGATGAAATTCTTACCTTTAATATGACACCAGCAGCAAGTAGCTGTTTTATGGTGTAGTTGGATATGTTTTAATATATCCTTTTCTTTGTGATGTAGTAGATTACTGTGTGGTGCAGAGCTCCTGTGCTCTGTGCCTTCCCTACCTAGCTCTGCACTGGATCTCTGTACAAGCAGTAACACTGATTCTGTATCCTGATTGGCTGAGCTGTTTGTGCACGTTCACGTGAATGCCCTCAGTGCTCAGGCATCACTGCCCATAGCTGATGTCACAACCGGGAAGTCCCCCCCACTGCAAGAAAAACTGAGAGGATATTACAGATAGCCTCATATACCTACTAGTCCTATAGCTCAGGATATTTCAGTTTTTTGTGGTGTGTTCCAGGTTGATGGTCGGCGCCAATAACTCCGTTTCGTCGTATTATTAGTACAATTGGTTTTATTGTTTAAGCTGTGTAAAACGCGTTTCGAGCCTGTACTAGGCTCTTCCTCAGTTACATATAGCTTCAGAATAATGGAAGAACATATGGTTTATAAAGGTAGATTTTGGCGCGAGATGCTTGTGCTCTGACGTCAGATATGTAAACATAAACATTGTAGTACAATGGTTCATTCATAAAATCATTCCTAGAGTTCTGTGGCTAAAATTAAAATAACTAAAATACATTTGATTACATAAAATACAAAATCCAGTTCTATTAGTTCATAGCGTTAATATAATGCAGTTGAGGGAGGGGGGAGAGGGGATTTTATACATTACAACAGGTATAATAAAAACGAGGAATAAAACAACGAGGAATAAAGAACGTAAAATCTATGTGGTTAATACTTTAAAAGCTGACCTGTGTTTGTGATCGGTATTCTGCCTATTAATTGTTGGTGTGTGTGAGGTTTGTCTCTGTCTTGCGCGGCTCAGCTACGGAAGCCTGGAGGGGTCAAACCAAAACGGGCATAGAGCGTCGTAGTGAGGATTTGGAGCGAGGATTATGCAATTTGATGAAAGTTCTTAGGTGAGTATTGTTTCTGTGACCTCATTGAGGCCAGCCGGTTTTAGTGTTTTTAAACGGTACATCCAGTAGATTTCCCTCTTTTTTAATGCTCCGAATCTATTATTCACATCGTGACTGATGTGGTCAATAGGCATAATTGAAATTTTCCCTTCTCCTTTATGTTTAAGTGTGCAATGTTTTGATAGCCCGTGAGTGAGAATTTTGTGTTTGATATTATACCGATGTTGGTTAACTCGACAATGTAGTGCTTGGGTAGTCCTACCGACGTACTGCAAGCCGCATTGACATTCAATAAGATAGATGACATATTGGCTGGTGCAGTTTAAATGGGCTTTAAGATTGAAAGTTTCCATTGTGTTATTAGATCTGAAGGTGTCAGATGTCTTAATAATTCTGCAACAGAGACATTGGGATTTCCCACATCTGGAGCTTCCTTTTCTAGCTGTTGATGTAGTCTGGTGTCTGTATTGTTTAGGGATACTTGGGGCTAACAGATTTTTTATTGTGGGGGCTCTTTTGTAGATGCAGGCTATGTCATCTGGAACTATTTTATTTAATAGTGGATCAGTTTTTATAATCTTCCAATGCTTTTTGAGGATGTTTAAGATTTTTTGACTATCCTGGCTATATGTTGTGATGAATTTCAGTTCATTCTTTGTTTCTGTTTTCTTTTGTTTTTCTGGGTTTTTCGGTTGAAGGCTTTCTTCTTGTGTGATTTGGCTTACTCGTTTCACTGCATCTTTTACAATTGTCTTTGGGTACTTCTTTTCTTTGAACCTTTTTTCTAGGATCAAACATTGATCTTTGAAGGTTTGTGTGTCAGAGCAATTTCTGCGTATCCGCCTGAACTGGCTGTAAGGGATGTTTCGTAGCCATTTTTTATGATGGTTACTGGTATAGTTCAGATAGCTGTTCACATCCACATTCTTGAAGAACGTTTTTGTGGTGAATTTGTTACCATCATGCCCTATTATCAGGTCCAGAAATTCAACTTGCTGTGTGCGGGGTGAGGACCCCCCACCGCGTTACCCAGGACGGCCGCCTAAAAAACTCAACCAAAGACCGCATTTGAACGTGTTGTACCGATTGTACAACCTAAAAAGGTGAGCACCACTCTAAAAACACCTTGGGGGTCATTTACTAAGGGCCCGAATCGCGTTTTCCCGACGTGTTACCCGAATATTTCCGATTTGCGCCGATTGTACCTGAATTGCCCCGGGATTGTGGCGCACGCGATCGGATTGTGGCGCATCGGCGCCGGCATGCGCGCGACGGAAATCGGGGGGCGTGGCCGAACGAAAACCCGACGTATTCGGAAAAACCGCCGCATTTAAAACCCGAAAAAGTGTCGCTTGGTGACCGCTTACCTTCACCTGGTCCGAGGTGGTGCATTCCGGCGCGTGGAGATGATTTTCAGCGCAGCAGCGCCACCTGGTGGACGGCGGAGGAACTCCCTTCATGAATCCCGGCCGGACCCGAATCCAGAGCAGAGAACGCGCCGCTGGATCGTGAATGGGCCGGGTAAGTAAATTTGCCCCCTTGTCTTTACTGCCAAACGTTTTTTACACATTGCGGCGCCCGTATCGCCTCTTTTTCTTCTATATCTATATAGCTCAGGATAGGAAGAAGCCAGAAGCATAAAACAGGTATCTCTGGAATTGTTGTCTAAGGTTCTCTCCAGCTGTGCAAAAACTATTTTTGTCAAGTAACTTTACAGTTTTACGCTTTAAGTAATTCAACGCTGACAGATGGGTACAGTGTGTGAACATGAACATAAACATGGATGCTTTCTGTAAATTGATATATATACTGTATATTATTTTGATCTGCCTTATTATAATTCTCCCAATAGACAGTTTTTTGATGCATGTGATGGGATTTTCACAAACTACAACTGGAAGGAAGATCACCTGCAGCGCATGGCAGACGAGCCCCGCAGAACTGATGTCTATATCGGTGTGGATATCTTCGCCCGGGGAGAAGTTGTCGGGGGAAAGTTTGAAACTTTCAAGGTAATTGACTATCTTCACAGTGTAGCCACTTCTGCCATAACTGTGTGTATCGAGGCCGCAGAATGATACAGGATCAGTAACTTGTATCAGGATTGTGTAATATTTTTCTGTTTTATGAAAGGTTTTTCTGGCCCTGGATCATATTTTAATACCAATGAGCAGAGGTCGCTTTAACGCCTGTACAGGCCTCTATGACGCTTGTACAGGCAGTTTAACTCTTCAAAAAAAAAAAACAGTCCCATGCGGATTTATCTGAATGGAACTTTTATCTCACTGACCTCCCCCCCCCCCCCCCCCTTCCTCCGCCATCCAGGCCACAAGCTGCAGGCGATTTAGGGCAGATCATTGCTGATACTCGGCGTTCCGATAGAAGGTCATGTAATCAGAGCTCAGTTCTTAAATATCCTTCCACAGTGGCTGTGGGCTGGGGCAGTGAAGAGCTCTGCTCATCCCCATGGTATTGTGTGATCCTACACACAGCACCATCAGCAGGATTCCCTGTTTACCTAAAAAAAAATCTCCTTGTAATAATTAGCAGAGAAGAGTCATATTTGTCTGAGATGAGTTTAGAGGCTGCAGAGGGAGGGTCAATTCAGACGCCTCTATCTCCAATTCTATAAGGCCTACAAACCTAGAAATTTTTGTGTCCTGTTATGTTGAATCATTTTATTGAACATTGTAAAACAAGAACTCACATAACATTAGACAGGAGCCTACATTAATCAGTGTAAAACATACAATGTATGGTAAACATAAGCATACATCCAGGTCACACATTATGTCCCCAGTGGAGTCCCGAATGAGTATAATGCCTTTCCGGATGGAGAAGGGAGCGGTTTCTACAGTTAAACTCTGAAAAGTACCCATCATTTGACCGTTGCCTCCCCATTCTGATAACATGTCAACCTACTCCTTTCCGGGTAGTATAACAGTTTAGTTTCCTGAGTTGCAGGGAACTGCGCGCCTGGAATGAGCGTGTTAATAAGACTAAAACACAAAACTCGACAAGACAGATAATTAGACAGATACAAAAGGGATAGTATATACAAGGGGGAGGAATCCTGTGGGGCGTGTTCCGTATAGTGGAAGGAGAAGCATCAGGGGTTCCCTGTCTTCCGCAGAGAGGCTATATATAAATACCGCTACATGGGCTTTAGGGCAGTCTATCCTGGGGCCTGCTCTTCGAAGAGGGCCTTGAAGTCCTGAGAGTCCCTAAAACTCATCCAGGGGGACCAAACGTGAAGAAACTTTTCATGGCCTTCAGGTGTTAAGATAGCTAGTTCCTCCATGCGGAACAGGTGAGACATTTCTGCGGCCCATTCGGCTAGGGACGGACATGTGGTGGACCGCCAGTGGCGCGGTATTACCACCCTGGCTGCAATTAAACAAAAACGTAGTATGTCCTTCTTTTGAGCTCCGATTTGACCAGGGAGAACTGAGAGAAGGGCCACATCTGGGCAAGCAGTCACTGTTTTGCCCGAAATTTGCCTGTATATGCTAAACACCTGGCTCCAGAAGGGTTTAAGAGCTTCACAGCTCCACCAGACGTGCAGCATATCTCCTTTATCAGTTCCACAGCGCCAGCATATGTCCGAGACCGAGGGGAAGGCTAAGTGCAACACTGTCGGCACCCGGTACCATCGTGCGACTATCTTATATCCCTTTTCCTGTGCTGAGCAAGCGGAGGACATCTTGTGCGTAAAAAGGAAAGATTTGTCCCAGTCTTCCTGTGACAGGGGGGTTCCCAGCTCGCGTTCCCAGCTCCTAACAAATGGGAGTTCTGAGGTCTTGGAGTCATCCGTCAGAATAGAGTAAATTTGGGAAATGGCATGTGGTGGGGCTGCGTCCAGTCGAAATAAACCCTCAAAGGCTGTAAGGGAATCGGCGAAGGCCGCCGAGTCTCCTGCCCCCACTATAAAGGACCGTAATTGTGAGTATTCGAACCATGAACTACCCGTATGGCCCTGACGCGGATTAAAGTCCTTATGGGGAGGCAGTGGAGATCCCTGCAGTAGGTCGTACATCCGTGGGTCCTCTAAAACCCCCCAGCCCAAAAAGGACAGCTTAGCCATTCCCGGTTGGAATCCCGGGTTCTGGAAGATCGGGGTGAGAGGGCCAAGCTCCCGGAACAAGCATTTCTTCGCTATTAGTGATCTCCACAGGCGCAGCGCGTCCCTTAGCAAAATTGCCTGGGGCGCCGGAGCAGGGAAGGTTCCCGCTGGAACCCAAGGCAACAATTTAAGAAGTGATGCTGAACATGTTTGTTCCAGAGCGACCCATTGTTTGGATACCGTGTTATACGTCCAGTCAAGCACTCTGAGGAGCAATGATGCTCGATGATATAGTTTAAGGTCAGGGAGGCCCGCCACCCCCATTGACTTTGGTCTAATCAGCGTCTTCCAGGCTATTCTAGGGCGTTTGGATCCCCAAATGAATCGCAACATGGCAGAACGTAAAATGCGGAAAATGCCAGCAGGGGGTAGAATCAGCACACCCTGAAAAATGTATAAAAAACGTGGAAGCACATCCATTTTTAGGACGTTAATCCTGCCGAACCACGAAAGGCGTTTACAATCGTATGTTTGGAGATCTTTCAGGGTGCGATCCAGAAGGGGTGAGTAATTAAGAGTTTATAACTTCGACAGATCAGTCGGAATCATTACTCCCAGATATTTGAGGGACGTCTGCCGCCACTGAAAGGGGAAGTTGTCTTTAATGTGGTCCACCTCTGAAGCAGGAAGTGATATGTTGAGAGCCTCAGTCTTAGTATAGTTGATTTTAAAGTCACTAACCGCGCTATATCTCTTGAACTCTTGTATGAGCGACGGGAAAGAGATCCTTGGTTGAGAAACGTACAACAGCAAATCATCTGCGTACAACGCAGCCTTACAATGTCTGGATCCCATTGTGATCCCATGGATGTTGGGGTTTTTCCGGATAGCTGTGGCTAAGTGCTCCATCACTATGACATATAGTAAGGGCGAGAGCGGGCACCCCTGTCTAGTACCATTTCTGATGGGGAAGGACCCGGAAAGGTTCCCATTAACTCTCACCCTAGCAGTGGGATTGGAATAGAGGGCTAGAATTTTTCCCAGGAACCTAGGACCCAGCCCGATCTGTCTAAGTGCCGCCGTCATGAAACCCCAGTGGACCCTGTCAAAGGCCTTCTCCGCGTCCACGGATAGAAGACAGGTGGGTATGGAGCGCGCCTTCGCGTGTGACATTAAGAGAATAGTTTTGTTTAAGTTATCCCGTGCCTCCCTTCCCGGGATGAATCCGACCTGGTCAGCGTGTATTACTGACGGGATGTGGGGGGCCAATCTTTCCGCCAACACCTTAGAAAATAGCTTCACATCCACATTTATTAGGGATATGGGTCTGTAGCTGGCTGGGAGCGAGGGGTCCTTACCCTGTTTGGGTAGCACGCTAATGTGGGCTTCCATGTTACTGGGGGAAAAGCCTGACTCCGATGATACGGCACCGTATACCTTGGCTAGTAAGGGGGACAGCAATTCTCTGAATTGTTTAAAGAAGGCCGGTGTAAACCCGTCCGGCCCTGGACTTTTACCAGCGGGTGTGTCTTTGATCACCGCAGAGACCTCTGCCTCCTCTATATCCTGCTCTAGTGTATCAGTGACTTCCATGGACAAGACTGGTAAGCTTGTCTCTGCCACGTACGAGTCTATGAGGGGTGTTTGGGAAGGGGACGATGTCGAACCCTTTGTACCCCTAATGTTGTATAGCGAGGAGTAAAAAGAAGCGAAGCTGTTGCTTATCTCATCAGGGTGGAAAACCTCCGATCCCCCTGGGCCTTTGATCTTAGGGATGTAGGAAGCCTGAGAGCGGGGGTGTAGTAATCTGGACAGAGGTCTACCGCATTTGTCTGCATGATCATACAAATAGCTCTGAAACCGAGCCCTATGTTGCAAGTATTTCTGGTCCAAGAGAGACCTTAAGGATTCCCTAGCCCCTGCCAACTCAGCCAGATTGGATGCAGATAAGGAGGACTTATGGCGCAACTCCAATCTCTGGATCTGTGCCGTGAGAGCGATAATTCGTGCATTATTTTCTGTTTTAAGGCGGGTGCCATGGCGAACAAAAATATCTCACAATGCCCCCTTGAGTTGCTCCCAACTCCGAGGAGAGTGAGCTGTTTCGCTCGACTCCGGGTCATTGCTAACGGAGGCTATATGCTGTCTGATCTCCTCTGCACAAATAGCATCTCTGAGGAGGTTGTCATTTAATCTCCACCACCAAGGACTGCGACTATGACGCTGAAAGGACAATGTCAAGAAAACAGGGGCATGATCAGAGAAGAGGATGTTCCCAATTGTTGCCGTGGGTTCCCATTTAAGAGCGTTGTGGCTCAAAAGGAAAAAATCAATTCTGCTATAAGATCCGTGTGCAGGAGAAAAGTAGGAATAGTCCCTATCCCGGGGGTGTAAGGTCCGCCATATGTCGACCAGCTGCAGGGCATGCAGGTCCCTCCGCAGGCCACGGAGGTGGCTCAGCGGGATAGCACCCCGCCCCCCTGACGTGTCAACTGAAGGGTCTAAGGGAAAATTAAAGTCGCCCCCCACTAAAAGGTGACCCTCCATAAAGTCGGACAGTGTGCTCAGCATTGTCCTGCAAACAGGGATGGGGCCGTTGTTGGGAAGGTACCAGGTGGCGAGAGTGAGCAACTGCCCGAAGGCTCTTACCTTCGCGAAGACATATCTGCCGTCATCATCTACCTTTGTCTCCAGGACCTCCAATGGCAGAGATTTGTGAAATGCTATTGACACTCCCTTCGATTTGGCCTCAGGGTTGGCGCTGTGGATCCAGCGCACAAAGTAACGATCCCGGATGTCTGGCATGCTGGTGGAGCGGAAGTGAGTCTCCTGTAAGAAGAGGATGTTAACTCTCTGTTTGTGCATGTCATATAGGATCTGTGATCTCTTCTGTGGGACATTAAGTCCCCTAACGTTGAGGGATGCTAGGCGAACAGTATCCATCGCTGTTCTGGTTCCCTTCTAACCTCCCGCCGCCCAACTGGGAGGATAGCGACCAATACAGGATCCTCAGGTGTTGTAGTAAAGGGAATGGGTATGGGTATAGGAGGGGAAGGGATATACACTAAGACGAGACACTTGCTAGACAAACACTCAATAGACTAACACTAAACAGTGGGGAAACAACACTTATAATACCATAGACAGGCCCGCTGGCTACGGATTCCCCGGTGGGTAGTGAATTGACTACGAAAGGCTTCCCCTCCCCCCACCCCCACAACCGCATGTTACACAGTATATCTATATAAAGTCAATAAACCAAATCCAGTTTCAAGAGAAAAATACAGAGGAAAAGAGAAAACATTATTAAGCAATTAGTAGTAAACATTTGGCAGGCAGAGGAGGTCATAATGGGACATCCAACTACTCATGAACCCAAAAGGGTCCAACTATCAGTGTAAACCAGCGATAATAATCGCGGGAGCCTCGTCCGCATCCCAAGATCCGTCCCAAAATGACCGCCCCTCCACTTGGTGCCACAACCCTGAGAAAGAAAACAAATCTAAACCGTCCTGCTTATCAAGCATCATTCAGGGGGCAACTGTCCAGGAACGCGGCCTATCCGTGCTCCTCCCCTGCCTCGACCCCCCCGGGCTCGGCGTCTAGGGGGTCTCCCTAGTGGGGGGGCGGCCCCGTACGGTGGGGATGTAGGCAGGCCTGGCCAATCTGGTAACTCAGGAGCTGCGATTTGTCATGCCGCTGCAACCGCCGGGACCTCTCCCGGGTGTCGAATCACAAATCTGTGCTCCGCCTGTCTGATCTGGAGGCGAAATGGAAATCCCCACGAGTAGGGTATATCTCGTTGTCGTAATTCCTCCAGAAAGGGCTTCAATGCTCTTCGTTTTAGTAGTGTCAGTTTTGATAAATCCGGTAAGAGCTGTATGCAGGACCTCTGGAACATAATGTCCCCTGCTGATCTTGCCTTGGACATTATTGCCTCTTTTAGCTGATAACGGTGCATCCCGACAGATAACGTCTCTCGGCTGCTCAAGCTCTGCAGGTCTGGGTTGTAGTGATCGATGCGCTCTATCCAGCTCCACTGGTGAATCTGCCGGTACCTCCAAGATGGAGTTGAACAACTGGCGTAGGGTATCATGGAGTGCAGGGGTCTCTACTGATTCGGGCAGACCCCGTATTCTTATATTGTTGCGCCGTCCCCTGTTCTCGGCATCATCCATTTGGTCCGCCAAATATTGAAGTTGGAAAGAATGGGAAGCAATAGTAGCAGCTTGTGACTCCAGGCGGGCACTAAGATCATTCTGGGTAACTTCAGTGGATGTTACCCGATGCTCGAGTTGTTGAACTTCCTCTCGCACCGCGTGCAGCTCAGCGGTGTAGGACTGCTCTAATCTAGCAACATAGCTTTCCATGTCGTCCCTAGTGGGAATGGTGCGAAGGTGGGAGCTCAGGGCACGTAATTCAGCCAGTGCGCCAAATTCTTGGGACAACATGACTCTTTGGGATTCAAAGACTCCTTCCTGGGAGAGCTCAGTATTAGATGCAGTACGGCCAACAAGATCGGTGGCCTGATGCGGCCTGGCTTGTGATGGTTGTGAAGCAGCCCACATTGGAGAGGGGCAAGGGGTACGTGCCACAGGGGTGGCCGGCCATTCTTCCCCCGAATCCGGCCACAGCACAGGGGAGTGGGGTGTTGGTGGTGTCCCCTTCTCTCTTTCCCCCTTCAGCCGCTGAGGGTCCCCCCTACCCCCCACTCTCACTTGCTGTAACTCCACCTGCTCAGCCCATGAAGGGTCAGCTCCACTGGAGGGGGTAAAGGGGCCTTCCTGAGGTAGCCCATCGGGGCCATAGGGCTCCACTGGTGTTTCCACTGCCCCTTGGGCCTGCACTGTAGTAGCCACACATAGGGGCGAACAGGGCCCGGACTGTTGGTGTTGGGGTGTCCCCAGTATCGTTCCCCCCCTTGGGCTTCGCGGGGCAGTGTGAACTTGGGCTTCCACTTGCACTGTCCTGATAATTACTCCCCCTGCACCCGACAGTACCTGAAGGGCCGTGCACGGCCGCCATCTTGCCCATATGGAGCTGCAGGGATTCGTCTGCGCTGACAGCTCCCTCTCCGGACTCGTGCTGCTCTGCCTCCTCATCAGGCTGTAGCTGGCTGGATTCCCTCGGGTGGTGAGTGCTGAAGTCAGCCAGGGCCTCGGCGCTCGCTGTGGCGCCCGCCGCCACGCGGTCGCCCGCCATCTTGGCCACGTGGAGCCGAGGTGATGCAGCCTGTCCTGCTGCTTCGGGCTCCGGTACCCCCTCGGTTGCGGACACCTGCGGAGGATCCGTGGCAGGTAAGTCGGTCCGCGGGCCGTCTGTTGCGGGGGCTTCCCGCGGTGCTGATCTTGGAGCCGGAGTCGGGGCAACCGCGGCTGCGGGCTGGGTAGCGGCGGCCGCCGCCATGAGGGATCGGCCAATTCCGCGTGCAGAGGACCGATTCAGCGGCGGTGCTGGGGTCCGGGTACCCCCTCTCCTCTTAGCTCCCATGAACGAGTGGATCAGGACTGGATTCGGTGCCGTTAGCGGTGCTGGAGCAGGGTTCGGGCAGGAGAAGCTCTAATGTGCGGCCATCTCCGTCCGCAGTCAGGCCACGCCCCCCCTTTGTGTCCTTTTAAAGATAAGAATCTCATATTTCAGGTCGTATCAGGCTTGGGTTTCTATGATCTACCAAACCATAGATACAGGCTAAAAAATTGAGAATTGGATCTTTATCCGCGGCTCGCATTTCCAACTATGTCTTTTACTGCCTCTATCTCCGGTTCTGTAGATCACAGAAAAACAATCTTGATGCAATTTGCAAGATGAGATTCTTCTCTTTAATATGTCAAAAGCAGCATTTTTGTAGGCCCTATAGAACTGAAGATAGGGATGTCAAAAGTAACCCAGATCAGACTAAATCCACTGTATAAGTCCTGGTGGTTGGAGGGCACAGGAACAAGTGATCAGTCAGGAGTCTTGGATATCAGAATGCCACTGATTGGATACTGATCATCTATTGTGGTGATAGATCATCAATATCAAAAACTGGTATTGGGCCTGTAAAAAAACCCATATGGCACAGCAATCTTTGCACTGTGTGAATGTGGCTATAATCAGCTGAACACTGCAAGTGTCATCTTATCTATTTACCAATTTGACGCTACAGTATGGCCCACGTTTGCCTATTGCTATGCGGTGTATGTTATAAACACTATGGACTACAGATCAATATACAAACCACTGCAGACCATAAAGCAGAAGTTCCCAAGATGGTCAAGGGAGTCACTTTATCAACCTTTGCAACTACTTCTTATGTAACGTGTACAATGTTTTTCATTTTTGTCATCTTCTGTGTATCTGTATATATTTACATATCCTGTACTTTATCTTTTTTCAGGCTTTGGAGATGATCCGGCAGTATGGCTTCTCTGCTGCCCTGTTTGCTCCAGGATGGGTGTATGAGTGCTTCAATAGGGAACAGTTCCTGGAAAACCAGCAAAAGTAAGAGCATTGGATGTCTGCATGTCTAATCTAGTGCAAATTTAGGGGGGGAAGGGGGTTAAGTAAAGTAGCTATAGGCTGGGAGCTTTGGAGATAACTGAGCGCTGTGCTCTGCAATTTCTGACCATACTAGTGAATGGATTGCAAGATAAATTCGTTAGAACAAGATTCCTGTTATCGTTGAGGTCTCAGTATTTGGACACTCCCCAATTAGGTTGGAAGGGGATAGCAATGAAGCTGAGAGGAGAGCTGTATGGTCCCCTTCTTTCAGGGGAAGAGCATCATACCACTTCTGATCCAACATTAGGATCAGCCATGACCTACTAGTATGTCACGGTGCTGTTAAGCATGTTTGAAGAGGGCTCACTGCCCCCTTGATACAGACCGGTGTGTGCTGCATAATACTGTATTGCAGTATATAGTAATAATGAACTGCAAATACAGTATATACAGTAAATAAAAAACCTAAATGGTCAAATCACCTCCTTTTCCTAGAACTGATATAAAAATAAACAAAACAAAAATAATAAACATGTTAAGTATCCGCATGTTTATTAAATATAAAATATGGTTATTCCCATTGGTAAATCCCGTAACAACCGCCCTCATGTCTGAATCACCACTTCCCCCCCCCACCCCCCCTGTTTTGCAACTCATTAAAAAAATTTAAATGCATAGTGATCAGAAATGTTGCACGGTCCAAAAAATTTTAGAAATTAAAGCAACGCCTGATCCTGCAAGAAATGACAAAGTGTGAAAAAGTTATTGGCATCAGAATATGTTTTGTACAACACGCTTGAAGTTTTAAAATCTATTAAAAACGTATAAAACCTCTATGAATTTGGTATCTCTGTGATCGTACCGACCCAAAGAAGGTGGGGAGGCGTCACTGCGAGCGCACGGTGAAAGCCGTACAAACAGAACCGATAAGGAAATGGTGCAAATTAGTTCTTTTCTTTAATTCCAACGCATTTGAAATTTTTCTTTTTCCTGCTTCCCAGTGCATGGAATGAAATATTAAATTCCGCCACCAGAAAATTCAATTAGTTACGTGAAAAAACAATCCATCATAAAGTTTTGTACATGGCAAAATAAAAAAAAAGTTACAGATTTTTGAAGGAGAGGAGCAAAAAAATGGAAATGTAAAAGTAATCGAGGAGGTAAAGGAACAAACAATTGAATTATTTGTGTTCTTTTTGATGCAGGTTTTGGTCTCTGATAGAAAATCACCTGTACAGTCACAGCCTCAGTGCCCTCCCTATCTGCTCCTCATTCTGTCTTGGCCGTGGGAACAAGAGGTTTTCATACGGGCAGGTGAGACTCGGGTTGTATTATATTTGTAAAACTTCTTCAAGTTTCTAGTTCCCAGCATCGTCCTGGGATGTGCCATAAATGTCCAAATATTTGGACCCAGGGGTGTAACTAGGAAAGACAGGGCCCCATAGCAGACTTCAGACTGGGGCCCCCCCCTTCCCACTTTAAAATGTGCATATTACGCTTGTATATATGCATATAGTTATGTATGTAAACATACAGTTCTTCACTCATGCACACATGTATACACTTACATCATATAGAGCATATACACATCACATATACACCCCATGGCAATTGCTATGGCTGCTACCACTGTAGTTACGCCCCTGTTTGGACCAGTTGTCAGACCCCACAATCTATCCTTAAGTTATATCTCCAATATGTTTCACCTGAAAGATTCCTTTTCAGATGAGTTTTTACTTTCTATGACTCCCAGTAAAAGCTTCTTGTACTGAATTAGGCAGAAGAAATTGGTCCTTGGTTTAACCTGAGCGCTCAGGAGTTACAGCCCATGTTATCGGAAGTGTCTATTGATGAAGGCACCAGTTACGTCAAGTCTCGCATCTGCCCGCAAGACGCCTGGCACGGAGGCAATTCCCTCCTCATCGAAGGAGCGTTGTCCGCAGACACAAACGGGGTGTCTTTGAGGTGAGGTTTTCAATAAATATAATAAAGATGAAAAATGGGGTCAAGCCGAGACCCCTAATTTTACCACCAAAACCTGGGAAAACCTATTGACTCAAGTATAAGCCGAGGGTGTAGTATACAGCTAGCCAGCCCCCATGTAGTATACAGCCAGCCCCATGTAGTATACAGCCTGCCCCAAGTAGTATACAGCCAGCCCCAAGTAGTATACATCCAGCCCCCATATAGTATACAGCCAGCCCCAAGTAGTATACAGCCAGCCCCATGTAGTATACAGCCAGCCCCAAGTAGTATACATCCAGCCCCCATATAGTATACAGCCAGCCCCAAGTAGTATACAGTCCCGATCTTCGGCGCAGTTCCCGACAGCTCCTCTTCTTTCTTTTTTCTTCTGTAGCTTGCAGATCGCGTCCATGCGATCTGCCGGCGGGCGCGCACTATGATGCGGCGGTGGCGCTGCTAATGACGTCATCAGCGGCGTAACTCCGCCGCATCATAGTGCGCGCCCACTGTCAGATCGCATGGACGCGATCTGCAAGCTACAGAAGAAAAAAGAAAGAAGAGGAGCTGTCGGGAACCGTGCCGAAGATTGGGAGCCTCGCGCTGAAGATCGGGACCCGCGCCAACTATCCGGACACCGGAGGGTGAGTATTAAGATCTTTATTTTTTACTTGACTCGAGGTGAGTTTTTTCAGCACATTTTTTGTGCTAAAAAAATCGGCTTAGACACAAGTATATACGGTAAATAAAGGAATTATTATTATCAGAGACCAGAAATCTATTGCGGCAATCAGATCTGTAATATATCGTGTGGTTCAACACGTTGTATAGCTGTGTATCACAGGGAACGTTCCCGGTTGTTGTTGTTGCATCTTTCTGTGCTGATAACTTTTGTACCACAAGAGATATTACAGATCTGAATGCGGCAAACTATTTTTTGGCTTTTTTCATAAGTTACATGACCACCTTTCCCTTGGGAATACTTACCCTTCATTCAACATGGTGGTTTCCAATATGGCGGCCATGTTTCAGATATAGCCTAAGAGATAGGCCTCCCCCTAAACCATTGCTTGCTGGGGGTTCAGATATGTAATTTCCCTTTAGTTTCTGAAATAGAAGGATTTCCGGGGACTTTTCAATTACTGTATTACTAGTATATAATCTTTATAAGGCCTCATGCACACAATGGATGCTATACCTGGGTGAGGACCCGGGTGTAGTGTACGTCAGGAGTGGATAGACGGAGGGCCCGGCCGTACATACGAGAAAAGATAGAGCATGCTTTATCGGTATGGTGACATACGTGTGTACTCGCTGTACCGTAGTCAGGCGCCCTAGGGGTCTATGGGGACAAATATTCCGGCACAAATTTTGCATCCGGATATCCATTTGTGGAATGGAGCCTAAAATGACATAACTAACATTCACAACATTGGGAGAGGGAAAGATCTGGACGCACATCCACCTATCACACAATGATCTATTCCCGCTGGGCTACATAAACATAACAAACTAAAGTTTCTTGGTTACATTTTGATGAAAGTGCATAAGCCAATAACATTGATCAAAATGTAAGTAAGAACCTCAGGGTTTTTCTTTTGTACCCCAGCGGCTATAGATTAATGTGTAATGTGTGGTGGTGCCGTCCGGGACTTTCTCTCTCCAAATGTTGTTATAAGTAATGTTCTCCATCTGCATCAGTTCCTGGTGTTACATATATAATTTATAATTTGTAAGGTTTTCTTACCTCTTGATTGATTGCGGTTATTTTGTCTAGGTTGTTCCCCCTACATGTTCCTGCTCCGGAAAAACTCATGACGTCCATTGTGTACAAGTTGGAGGGCGCCCCCAATGTATTGGTGTCGCTGGAGCTTTCCACACAAGATGCTCCTTATTGCAGCGTGGAGAGAATCAGTCAGTTATCAGGTGAGACATCTCCATCCACGTCACCACGTACTACACTACTGCTATGTCCTGAGCAGTGCCGAGTGTCCTTTCCATCTGCTGCCCCTTACATATCATTCCCATTCCCAAAAACCCTATTAATTCCCCTGTGAGAAAAATAATGGGGCACATTTACTTACATTGCTGCTGGAGTTCACAGAAAGTGCATTGTCCGTGTATAATGCACTGTGCCCCGATGTACTAAGATCGTGCGTTCGATATTCTGCATGTGTCGCTTCCCCGCTCAGGTCCGACAGAATTCACCTTCTTCTTCCTGGTGCATGTAAGTGCGACACAATTTGAAAGTTAAATCCCGCGCTCAGTCTGTATCAGTCGGATCATCCGCCGGCACCGCCCCCTAAATTGTGTCGCATGGAAGCCAGCGCAGCTGCGCCCAAAAAAAAAAAATGGTCACGTGCGACACAATCCCGGCGCACACACCCCGAAAACGGTGCACAGTCCGACAAAAGTGTGCGCACGACCCTTAGTAAATGAGCCCCAGTAAAAAATGCTTTGTCATATTAAACTTCTCATTCATAAGTGGGACAAAAATTTTTCATTTTGTTGTAATTTTATTTTTTCTCACAGCAGAAGCACCAAGTCAGTCCCACACCCTGGAGCCCCTTACAGACCCTCCCCAGTTTCTTACGACCCCCGAACAAGACAAATCAGATGGATGGTCAAAAAGGTAAGAATGGATCAGGATACAAGGAAACCACAAAACATGAGATTCCCATTAACCAATATTTTATATGGTGTTCTAGAATTTTGTCGTTTCAACTATTCTGTCATTGAGATTTCTCTCCTTTCTTCATTTTAAGTCCTCATTCACACTGCACACACAATACAGTTGTATATACTCTGTCTGTATGGTGGGGACATTGTATACAGCTGGATGTTGGTGTCTCAGTATTACGTGTTAGTCTCCATCGCAAATTGGAGACTAACAAATGTCATGGTGGCCTAATGAGTGCATAATTTTGTAAAGTTGTGATTTTTCACTTCTATGAATAGGTAAATACATGCAGATACTTGCATATGGCATGTATATATGTGTGTGTATATGTATATATATATATATACACTGTAACTGAATATACATGTTCTCACGCGTATTCATACTGTTTTGCATATACAGAATTTACCTTACAAACATACACGCTACATACACATACATACTGTGACACACATATAGAATATACCTACATCCTCCTACATACCTGACATGTATGCTACATTTCCCCCTTGCAATTGGAGTTCTCCAAAGCCAAATATTACTGAATTGCTTAACCAATCCATACATAATAGTGTCCGCCATCTACCGCCAAAATGCGAATATCTCCCATGTAATATCCCCCTTAAACCAGTAGAGGGCAGTATTGACTGTAGATGATGTAAGCTGGGATCAGCGGGGATGTTGTATATTGTGCACCCTTACCAATGACATGTACAGTTCTGAAGATCGGGGTGCACATGTCGTCATTACAGACCCCCCCAACACTGACGCCTCTATTGCATTCCAGGTTTTATGAGGTGCAGCTCAGCGGATGTTTGCTGAACAGTTTGTCCGTACGTTTTTCACGAACACAACAGAACGGAGAAGAGGAGAGCTTTGTGTGCCGCGTCGGAGAGATAAGGGTATCTACTCTGTAATCCTATTCTCCAGGAACTTCTTATCCCTCGGGAAGTCCTGACTCTTCTTGTGGAGATCCATATGGATCCATACAAGCCCTGCATACAGATGGGTGTCCACTAGTGCATTGATTGCCTTAGGCTTCTTATTGGGTCGGACGTTGAGTAACCAGCCAGCTAACTCCTTGTGTTGTGTTGTAGGTTCTTGATGCCTCTCTACCTCCACCACACCCGGTGCAGCCGTCTGACCTCACCCTGTCCCATGTCCATTGGCGAAGAGACCAGCAGAGCGACCAATTGTTTGTCAGCTTAACCCTTCACTGGAGCCATCCCATGGACAACATCCGCCACTTCCGCATCTACTGCCGCGGCGTCACGTGCCATCGCGCCCCGGCGTCTCAGCCTCATCTCCTCGGCCTGGCGCACGCCTGCATCTACCGCGTGGTCGATCTGCCCGTACCTAACCCATGTCCGCCAGCTCCCGGCACGCTGGAGTTTACCGTTCAGCCTGTTAATAGGGATATTGTTCAGACCTTACCTCCTGCATGGGGGAACCTCGCCTTGGAGTTTGTGGAGCAGACACACACCGAAGTGTAACTGTATGTTCTGGGATGAACAATGTATGACTGATAAATTACATGTAGCCATATAAGCTCAAATGAGATTTAAAGGGGTTGTCCCGTAGCTAACATGAGCTAGGAGAAGCCATAGTCTCACTGCTATAACTGTAAAGAATCCTTTCCTGTTTACATTTATATCTGCTTCCCTCCCTACAAAACCCAAGCCCCCTGAATCTCAGAATCAGTAAGCCATGTGTCTCTTCTGTATAACAATGTCACCTCCTCTCCTCTATTAGAAGCACCATCCATACTCCATTTATTATTGACTCCTCCCTCATGTATCATAATACGGAGTGTGATCTTATATTGTATCCGTATCGCAGCTTTTTTCTCTCTTTTTAAGAAACCCTAAACTACTCTTTGCTTTTGCAGCGGCCGCCTGACATTGAGCGCTCCTGCGTGGCTTACATGTATCCAGTAAGTCTCCTTTTATCAGTGTTACTCCATATTACTTGCTAACGGCAAGATCTTGTCTTATTGAGTGTATAATATTATTATAAAGTGCTGGAATTTAACTGATAAAGACTGAATCTGGTGAAGATGGGAGTATATAACCTATATAATACGGGACAAGCGCTGTAGACCTGGGCCTAGTTCTGCAAATACTTCCCTAAAATATGATTTTTTTTTAGTTACCAAGTATTTAGTCCAAGGAATTTCATGTGCATGAACCTCTTTTTCGTGTATAGGTTCATTGCATAAGCTATAAAATGTTCACAGAAGATATTGATGAATTTTTTTCTAGTGTTTATAGTCCAGAGCTGCAATCACCATTCTGCTGCTTATTATTCGGGAAGAAGCCATTGGGCCAAGTTTACTCCTATTGATGTATTTCGATCCTCTGCAAATTTTAATGAGTTGGTTTCATATCTATAATTTTTTTACAGCGAAAAACTATTGATAAATCGCCATATTATGACTCGATCGCTGTTTTTTGACCCAAATGATGGTACCTAAAAAGTTTAAGTTGCACAATTAGCGGAGGGTGTCTGCTGTATTATACATCAGATCCCTTCCCTTTATGCAGTCACATAAGCCCTCTTCATAGAGTCTTAAAGGGAACCTGTCAGTTAAGCTACTACCCACACTAACTTAACATATCTTTGAAAACTGCTATTGTAGATCAGCACAACTATGCCTATATTGTTCCTCCCCATGCTTGAAAAGTTCCACAGTCCATTTGATTCATCATCTAGGCATAATCGTGTTTTTCTAGCTCACCAACACCTCTTGATTGACAAGGGGTTTGCTTTATCTTCAGCTGAACCCACTTGGCTCTGATACATCATTCACGCACTGGCTGTGTGACTCGTTGAAGAGAATTCCTGAGGGGAAGGGTGAATTATGGGGTTGAGTGAGACACTGTTGAATTTGATTGGAAAAAGAAAAAATAGCCAGCTCACTCAGGTATAAGAAATCCTGTTGGAGTGGAGGGTGCACGGAAGCAGACGCTGTGAAGATCAGCTGTGAAGTATTTGTACATATCCAAAAGGAAAGGGTAATATCCAGCACTCCAAAAAAAAATACTTGAAAAATCTAATCTAATCATAATATTTATTGCATTGGATTTAAAGAAAAGCATATGGTCCATGCTCCAAAAAAATGGCTTAAGAGAAATCAGCTCACTCCTCCCTCAGGAATTCTCTTCAGTGAGGGGAACAGGAGGCACGGCTGAGCAGGAAGGACATGAAAATGCCAGACAAAGTTAAGAGGAAAGACGATGATCTCACTCACATGGGATCATTTGCATAGATGATGAGTCAGCTTCAAAAACAGGCATGGGGAGGAACAATATAGGGATAGTTGTGCTGTTGTATAATATCAGTTTTCAGAAATAGGTTTGGTTAGTGTGGGTTAGTTTAAGTGATAGGTTCCCTTTAATAACATAAGGTGATATGTCATGTGTCTTTAAGGGAGTCAAAGTTGGACTACAGATGTCCACATCCAGGACCTATTGGAAGGGGGATTGTAAGTTCCCCTTACCTGTCCAATAGTAAATCAGTGGGATGATTGCCAATGCCAATGTCTTTAGGGACAACATTCGAGCTCCCAGAAATCTGGAATTGATCTGTAAATTATTAGATTTGTGCTATTTGTTCATTTGACTGAAAAACCAAGACCGTTTTTGTAGATGTATGTGAATGTTTTCACCCTCCAGATTATGATTTCTATGTATGGACCATGAAGGAGTCGCTCTCCTTTAGCATTTGACCTCTTGTGCGGTGATTTATGAGGATTGTTACGTTTCTCTTATATGGACTGAAGCAGTGACCTTTGCCCTTTCTAAGGTGACCTCACATTTTATACTGGTTTATTCCTATACTATCAAAGGGACCACGTGCAAAAAAATGTCATAATGTTTTTTGTATTAAAAAAAATAACTGTATCTAGTGTTCCATGTACAAGTGACTGGATCATTTGTAGGGTGTGCGCCTGCGCGGTAGCCACGAACTTCACATGGACTATTACAGTTTTCTATGGAATTGTGTAAAGTGCTATTTCTCATGTAACCAACTATAATAAACATTTTACAATGAGATGGTTATAAAATGGTCCTTACTAGGTAGATGTATGTATAAGGTGTGGGTATGTGTATGATTGTGTGTATAATGGGTGTTTGTATGGGTATCTATAAGTGTATTTGTATATAGGAGTAGGATCTGTCTGGTTCGACCAAACTGGTTGTTAATCACAGCCGGCTCACAGAGCCAGCGAGAAGCGGAGCAGAGAGTGCGGACTCCCACCTCTTTCTTGATGCCGAGGAGTCTAGGAGATTTCAGTTCCCTGCTCGCTATCTCGCAGGCTGCCAGCCGCATCTCCTTCATCAGGGAGAAGAAGGCGCAGAGTGGAATAAGGTAAGTATTATTTTTTTACTATGGGCTACTGGGGGCAGACACTGTGACTATGGGATACTAGGGGCAGGTTATGTGACTATGGGCTACTAAGGGCAGGCTCTGGGACCATGGGCAACTAGGGGCCGGTTCTGTGACTATGGGCTACTAGGGGCAGGTTATGTGACCATGGGCTACTAGGGGCAGGCTCTGTGACCATGGGCTACTAGGGGCAGGCTCTGTGACCATGGGCTACTAGGCGCAGGCTCTGTGACCATGGGCTACTAGGGGCAGGCGCTGCGACCATGGGCTACTAGGGGCAGGCTCTGTGACCATGGGATACTAGGGGCAGGTTCTGTGACTATGGGCTACTAGGCGCAGGAGCTGTTACTAGGGGCAGGCTCTGTGACCATGGGCTACTAGGGGCAGGCTCTGTGACTATGGGCTACTAGGGGCAGGCTCTGTGACTATGGGCTACTAGGGGCAGGCTCTGGGACCATGGGCTACTAGGCGCAGGCTCTGTGACCATGGGCTACTAGGCGCAGGCTCTGTGACCATGGGCTACTAGGGGCAGGCTCTGTGACCATGGGCTACTAGGGGCAGGCTCTGTGACCATGGGCTACTAGGGGCAGGCTCTGTGACCATGGGCTATTAGGGGCAGGCTCTGTGACCATGGGCTACTAGGGGCCGGCTCTGTGGCTATGGGATACTAGGGGCAGGTTCTGTGACTATGGGCTACTAGGGGCAGACTCTGCGACCATGGGCTACTAGGGGCAGGCTCTGCTACCACGGGCTACTAGGGGCAGGCTCTGCGACCACGGGCTACTAGGGGCAGGCTCTGCGACCACGGGCTACTAGGGGCAGTTCTGTGACCATGGGCTACTAGGGGCAGGTTATGTGACCATGGGCTACTAGGCGCAGGCTCTGTGACCATGGGCTACTAGGGGCAGGCTCTGTGACCATGGGCTACTAGGGGCAGGCTCTGTGACCATGGGCTATTAGGGGCAAGCTCTGTGACCATGGGCTACTAGGGGCAAGCTCTGTGACCATGGGCTACTAAGGGCAGGCTCTGGGACCATGGGCTACTAGGGGCCGGTTCTGTGACTATGGGCTACTAGGGGCAGGTTATGTGACTATGGGCTACTAGGCACAGGCGCTGTGACCATGGGCTACTAGGGGCAGGCTCTTTGACCATGGGCTATTAGGCGCAGGCTCTGTGACCATGGGCTACTAGGGGCAGGCTCTGTAACCATGGGCTACTAGGGGCAGGCTCTGTAACCATGGGCTACTAGGGGCATGCTCTGCGACCATGGGCTACTACTGGCAGGCGCTGTGACTACTTGCAATTGTGAAGTAGGCGCTGTGACTGTTGGCTACTTTAGAGCAGACACTGTGACCATTGGCTTCTTTGCAGGGTCACTATATTGAAAACTTTATGTATGGATCTATAACTAGTCAGTGTACATTGTAATTGTTGATGTGTAGGTAGCATTTTTTTCTTGCACCGCCCTACACAACTGACTACTGGTTCGCAATGTTGGGAACCTGTTGTCCCAAACTGCTGTACTGAACCAACATGCTGGGTTCAGTTCGGTCCGTAACTCTCTCCATAACCCAGAAAGGGGGCAGTATATGTTTTATTATCGAGGACACAGAAATTGGACCGTCATGAAGTTACAGAATGAGAATAAAGTACTACTTACACCTAATATGATTACTTACACACAACATAACTGCCAATCATCTCTGGTTTAGTGAGACTGTCTTGGTTTTTCGGGTCTGTCCTGCGTTTCCATGTGGCAGGAGATATTTCCTGATCTCCTTTGCAGATTAAACTTGACGGCCCCCTGCTTCACCATTGCACCACGGCTGGGGCCCGATGGGTATGATGTGATGACATCATCACTCCTACCCCAGACAACCGAGACAGACAAGAAAACGGGCCTCTGCTGGGGAATGACGGGCCTTTATACAGCACTAAGTTTTTTCTCTAAATTTTCTGCCTAATAACGTGCGCACTTATTACTACGAGCTGCATATGTGACATTACTAAGAGGGCTGTCATCTCCTGTACAGTACAAGAACATAAGCCGCGTGACTCATGTGTCGCTGTCAGTCATGGGACAAATATAGGGTTGGCAGTAACGAGTTATGTCAAGCGGAGAGAGAAATCTTCTACAAAATGTGAACAATTCTATGGCAAATGCAGAGGAATAAAAATTCATCATTTTTTAATGTTCAGAGCTGAACCGTAAAACACGAAGCTGCCGGACCCTAATGCGGGATCTGTATCGGGTCCTGTGGGGGGTTTTGATCTCTTGACATCTGTCTCAGCTTACCGGACAAGACAACGGGGGTCATTTACTAAGGGCCCGATTTGCGTTTTCCCGACGTGTTACCCGAATATTGCGCTGGCATGCACGCAACGGAAATTGAGGGGCGTGGCCGAATGAAAACCCGACGGATTCAGAAAAATCGACGCATTTAAAAAACAAAGTGTTGCGGAGCTTGCACTTACCTCCACTAGGAATAGGCCGCTGAACTTGAGTGCATTTCAGCGGACTTCAGCGTAGCAGCGCCACCTGGTGGACGTCGGAGGAACTACCTTAGTGAATCCCGGCCGGACCCGAATCCACCGCAGAGAACGTGCCGCTGGATCGCGAATGGACCGGGTAAGTAAATCTGCCCCAATGTCAGAAATAGGTGATACAAGGCAGCGATGATGGACTTGTCATCCCTGATTTGCCAATCATTGGAGGTCCCTGCAGGCGGCAGCTGATCAGAGCAGACGGAGCTGCTCAAAGTTAGTGGTTGGCGTGCACAGTTAGTGCATAAAGCCAACGGTGTCGGAGCCCAAATGACCTCCAGTCAGCAGTGGATATAATATAGATGGTATAAATGGTTTGGGTGGCAGCCCAGGGCCCAAGGCTTCTCGGGGGCCCATGGTCTCCCAAACCACCCACCAAATTTTAGAGCGAGAAGGATCTTCACCCATGAAATCCTCCTACATCTGTTCCTGCTCTCAATACACTTGTACACAAGAGCCATTTCAGGACCCTTGAAGGTCCCCCAAAGGTCCTGAAACCGCAGACTGAAAGCAGGCCAAAGGGACACATTCCCCAAAAAGCTGATTCTAGTACCAGACGTAGGAAGTGATTCCAGACTTGTAGGGACTATAATATTCATACAGCCCAGAGCCCATGGATGCCCCTGCCTCCAGTCAATTACCGATCCTAGGGGGTAGTCCAATAGTCAACAATCTATTAGAGACGCCTTTTGAAGTGCCACCCATCCCTGAGGCATCTTTGGAACAAAACAAAAACAATGACATTAAGTTTTATATAAATTATAATTGAAGGTTCTTGATGAAAAGTAAAAAATATTTGATATCCAGCCTCAAAGATCATATTTTATAGTAGTTTAAAATGTTGTGGCGCATAGAAAAATGAAGTAACCAGGCAAAAAGTCTTTATGTAAAAATGTTGTGTATCCAGCCCTTATACAGATATATGCGTCTCCACAGCGACAGACTACAACCATGTCACTGGCTACAAGGGGGAGGAGACAGATGAAGGTATAATTGCATTAGGAGGTTCCATTAACACAGCCTATGGTTTCCATTACTCTCTTCCATTGCATGCAGAAGTATGGGACACTTTTCACCTGTAATTGTGGTTGAGGGAGAACGCCCACATTCACCCATATTACACCTACAGCTGTGTTCACATGTTCCGGTTTAGAAACACAATTAAATTGGATTGAGATGGTGCTAGACACGATTGGAATTAGAGTTTCAACCGTAACACATGTAAATCGGTAGGGAGCTCCACATGTTTTTCATTGTTTACGAACACTTGGTGCTCCCTACCGATCATGCGTTTCATATGCAATCAGGCCAACCCACCCCCGTTCCGATTGTGTTTCTAAGCACAAACCAACTGGAACGTATGAACACAGTCTCAGGGGTTGTCCCACCACAGACTACAGAAGCCGGAGGGCCTCCATCGATCATGAGACCCAAGAGTGTGATTGGTCATGTTTGACCAATTCTCTATGAACTTCTTCAGAGATCACCACAATGGAGCACCAGTCACGCAAGGTCTACAGTTCTCCATATTCCCTCATAGCTGGACCCCCAGTGATCTGTTACTCACACCCTAACCTGTGATCCATGGTGGGACAACCCCTCTGTAGACATGTTCTGTACTATGCAGGTTCTAGAAGTTTGTCCGCTGAGACATCCTATATGTCCGGACCATATACACCCGTGACAGACCATATGACACGTCTAGCTGACACTCTAAAGAGTTTATTTCATAAAAATAACATGAGTTTACTAGCTAGAGAAATGTGAAAATCCTTTGAAACTGTATTGCTGTTTGTCCGAATAGAACACGTGTTCAAGTATTTTCCCCTGAGCTGCCGACTTTCAAGTTTCTCCGCTTTTAACCCACCGAAGCAGCTCGTCGTTTGGTAACAAATGTTCCCACTCAATCAAAAATAGGCAAATTTTTTTTTTTCAATTGAACCCATAAAAAAGTATCAATAGAAATTAGGATATTGACATCTCTGGAACTAAAGGGTCGACTATTTTTGGAAGGTCCTTGGAATCTAATGAGTACGATTGTCTTCTTAAAGCTTCTGCCTCTAAGCAGGGATGTCTGCGAGGCCCGCCCGAGGCTGTGCAGTCCGGGCACTGTGGGATGTGTCCCGTTTGGAAGTCTTCCCTTTCGTTGAGTATATGGCTGATGAAGCCACAAGAACGGGAAGCGGGATAGTGAGACTTGGCGTTCTCCACCGAACAGATTTCGATAGAATGTCTCCTGGCGTCCTCCAGCCACGAGGTTGTCTTTTTAAGGGCACCGTGAGCATCCATGCTGTAAAATTTCTTCATGTCTCTTAAAACTACATTGTTCGAGTTTTCCAGTTGTACTTTCTGGCTTAATGAGTAGGCAGCCGAATAGTATTTTAACGCCTCGCACGTTTGGAGGCTGAAATGTTTTTGACATTGAGATGGGTTCAATAAGTGTGTCCTTTCTTGGGTGGTGCTGGATTCTGTGAACTTGTTTCTACTTGTCTGGGAAGCCCCGGGACAGTGAGCGGCGTCGTGGCAATGTTGTGTGTAAACAGGTTGTCTTTCCACCTCGCGTAAAGTTCTTTCAGGATCCATTGGCGTTATAACGGTTGGCACGTTTGTAGGTAGTTGGCAAACTGGTAACGTTACGGCAATGTCGTCCGCTTCACCTTGGTCGCTTTCTTTGTTGTCCACGAACGTGTCGAATGAATCGTTGTGGATTGCTTTCTGTAATAAAAAAACGAAATGTGTTAAGGAGAACCTTTCCCCCCCTTCGCCAACTCCGACTCTCTGCTCCCTTCAATAGATGCCACTCCACTGATTCCGGCACGGTTGGAAGTTATTCTCTGATTCCGACTGTCCTCGAGCAATCACCGCTATTATACACCAAGCACCCAACATGCTGATAAGGTTTCCCATGGTCAGATGGGTGGTCCTGAGCTAGAGCAGACAATCTGGCTCCACCCACCTGACAGTAGACGGTCTAGATTGCATACCGGGTGTTGAAACTAATGGCACTGATTGCTCGTGTTGCAAACTAGAGAGTGAAATCTAACTGTTCTAGAATCAGTGGAGCGACACCTACTAAAGGAGGCAAAAAGTTGGGGTCGGTAGAGATGGTGAAGGTCCTCTTCAAATAGACACTGAATAATAAAGAAAATTATAATAAACTAATATATAAATTAAAAAAGAATAAAATTTATTTAATAAAAAACAAAAAAAATAAGAGTATACTTATTTCTATATCCCTGGATTTTAATTTATATGAGCAACATAGAAGCTTTATCACTGGATCTCAGCGGATCGGTCATGTACCTGCCCGATGTAAGAACCGGTACTATGACCCATCAGTGTTTGGGTCTAGGTAAAAATTGTGCTTTGTGCCTAATGTCCAGTTGGATCTTCTACTTAAAGGGATTGTCCAGGTTCATTATTTTTTTTAGGATTGGGCCCAGGTAGAGTAAAAGTAATAAAGAACTTCTACTTACTTCAGCTCCAACCTCCGGTCCAGAGTGGCACCTCCCATCACCACGGACCTCTGTTTGTATATAGAGACTCAGCAGTGACGACCTGCCCATAGCCCGCCCCCGCTAAAGCCTTGGGGGTGCATTCACACATTGTGTTTACAATGTATTTACAGTGGGTATGGAAAGTATTCAGACCCCTTTAAATATTTCACTTTGTTTCATTGCAGCCAATTGGTAAGATGAGTTTTATGTTAATTAATGTGCACTCTGCCCCCATCCTGACAGAAAAAAACTGAAATGTAGATATTTTTGCTAATTTATTAAGCAAGAAAAACTAAAATATCACATGGTCAATATCACATGCTGTGACATTCATATTTAACTTACATGCTGTCTATTTCCTTCTGACCCTCCTTGAGATGGTTCTACTTCTTCATTGGAGTCTAGCTGTGTTTATTTAAAGTGATTTGACTTGATTAGGAAAGGCAAGGAGCTCAGAGACAGAATTGTGGCAAGGCACAGATCTGGCCAAGGTTACAAAAGAATTTCTGCAGCACTCAAGGTTCCCAAGAGCACAGTGGCCTTCTTAATCTTTAAATGGAAAAAGCTTGGGACGACCACAATTTTTCCTCGACCTGGCCCTCCAGCCAAACTAAGCAATTGTGGGAGAGGAGCCTTGGTGAGAGAAGTAAAGAAGAACCCAAAGATCACTGTGGTGAGCCCCAGAAATGCAGGAGGGAGATGGGAGTCACCTATCACTGCAGCCTCCAGCAGTCGGGACTTTATGGCAGAGTCTGGAAGCTTCTCCTCAGAGCAAGACATATGAAATCCGCATACAGTGTGCAAAACACATGAAGGATCCCAGACTATGAGGAATAAGATTCTCTGCTCTGATGAGATGAAGAGAGAATTTACACCAAAAATTTCAAAGTGTCGGAGAAAACCTGGCGCCACTCATCACCTGCCAAATACAGTCCCAGCAGTGACACATAGGGGGGCAGCATCGGGCTATGGGGGTGCAGGACCAAGATGAATGTGGCCAAGTACAGAGATATCCTGGATGAGAACCTCTTCTAGAAGCTCTGGACCTCAGACTGGGCCGAACCTTCCAACAAGACAATGCCCCTAAGCCACAGCTACAATAACACAGCAGAGGCTTCAGAACATCTCTGTGACCATTCCTGACCGGCCCAGACAGAGCCCTGACCTAAACCCAATGGAGCATCTCTGGAGAGACTGGAAAGTGGCTTCCACCATCGTTCACCATCCAACCTGAGGGAACTGGAGAGGATCTGCAGGGAAAAGGCTGAGGATCCCCAAATCCAGGCTCCAAAGCTGCTTCTACTCAACACCGAGCAAAGGCTGAATACTTATGGTATCACCGGGGGGCCGAATATTCATCACCGGGGGCTGAATACTCATGATTGGGGGCCGAATACTCATCACCGGGGGCCAAATACTCATGACTGGGGGCCGAATACTTGTGACCGGGGCCAAATACTAGTTACCCGGGGGCCAAATATTCATCACCGGGGGCCAAATATTCATCACCAGGGGCCGAATACTCATCACCGGGGGCCGAATACTCGTTACCCGGGGGCCGAATATTCATCACCGGGGGCCGAATACTCATGACCGGGGGCCGAATACTTATGACCAGGGACTGAATACTCATGACCGGGGGCCGAATACTCATGACCGGGGGCTGAATACTTATCACCGGGGGCTGAATACTCATCACCGGGGGCTGAATACTCATCACCGGGGGCTGAGTACTTATCACCGGGGGCTGAATACTCATCACTGGGGGCTGAATACTCATCACCGGGGACTGAATACTCATCACCAGGGGCTGAATACTTATCACCGGGGGCTGAATACTTATCACCGGGGGCTGAATACTTATCACCGGGGGCTGAATACTTATCACCGGGGGCTGAATAATTATCACCGGGGGCTTAATACTCATCACCGGGGGCTGAATACTTATCACTGGGGGCTGAATACTTATCACTGGGGGCTGAATACTTATCACCGGGGGCTGAATACTTGTCACCGGGGGCTGAATAATTATCACCGGGGGCTGAATACTTATCACTGGGGGCTGAGTACTTATCACCGGGGGCTGAATACTTATCACCGGGGGCTGAATACTTGTCACCGGGGGCTGAATACTTATCACCAGGGGCTGAATACTTATCACTGGGGGCTGAATACTCATCACCAGGGGCTGAATACTTATCACCGGGGGCTGAATACTTGTCACCGGGGGCTGAATAATTATCACCGGGGGCTGAATACTTATCACTGGGGGCTGAATACTTATCACCGGGGGCTGAATACTTATCACTGGGGGCTGAGTACTTATCACCGGGGGCTGAATACTTATCACCAGGACCTGAATACTCATCACCGGGGGCTGAATACTTATCACTGGGGGCTGAGTACTTATCACCGGGGGCTGAATACTTATCACCAGGACCTGAATACTCATCACCGGGGGCTGAATACTCATCACCAGGGGCTGAATACTCATCACCGGGGGCTGAATACTCATATTGATATTTCAGTTTTTTGTTCAATAAATTAGCGAAAATATCTCCATCTTTGTTTTTTCAGTAAAGATGGGGCAGAGGGCACGTTAATGAGCAAAAAAATAAAGAACTTTTCTGATCTTACCAATTGGCTGCAATGAAACAAAGAGTGAAAAATGTAAAGGGATCTGAATACTTTCCGCCCTCACTGTCCATTTTCTTAACAACATTTACATAAACAGAATGTTGCCGTCATGTTTACGCAGCGTAAACGCAAATGAATTGTGTTTACAATGCGCTAACAAACGTTACGTGTTAACATGTGGTGTGAATTAGGCTGTAGCAGGTGCGGACTATGAAGGAAACGTCACCCCTGAGGCCGCATTCACATGTTCTGGAAGGAGCACCAAGTGTTTTGTATAATTTACAAGCAGAACGTGTTGGATGTCGTGGCCAAACCCCTCCCCATTGGGGCTCATTTACTAAGGGTCCGAATCGCGCACTTTCATCGGGTTTCCCGACGATTTCCCGACAGAAATAGGGGGCGTGGCCATCGGACAACCCGACGGATTCGGAAAACCCGCGGAATTTAAAAAAGAATTTGTGTCGCAAGATCAGCACTTACATGCACCGGGACGGAGGAGGTGAACTCCGGCGTACCTCAGCGCAGCAGCGACACCTGGTGGACATCGGGCGCACGGACCTTAGTGAATCCCGGCAGAACCGAATCCTCGTTGGACAACGTGCCGCTGGATCCCGACTGGACCGGGTAAGTAAATGTGCCCCATTATGTTTAAAACTGAAACGCAACATGTGAATGCGTCCTGAGCCTCAGTATAGCAACGTAGACCAGAGGCGAAAGGGGGGGTTGACACACTGGACTGGAGATAAAAGTGTAACTTTTTGTAACTTGACACCCCCTTGGGTCAAAATTTTGATTATGGACAAGGAAGGTGTTGGGGAAAGAAAGCTGGAACTCTAAAAACCTGAAGATACAGTAAATGGATTGTCCAAGACTAGAAAAAGGTGCATCTTTCTGTAGAGAACAGTGCCACACCTGTCCACAGGTCGGGTGTGGTATTACAATCCAATCCTATTCTTGTCAGAGGAGCTGAGCTCCATAACTTGGATTAAACCCTGGATGGCAGCCATGTTTTACTCTCCTGTTCAACCCTCTGTTCATGTACCTTCTGTACTCCAGTCGCTCCGTTCAAACCTCTACTTGAAATTAAGACGATATAGTTAATGGTGAAGAGTCCCGTTTCCCTGTATAGCATGCACGTGCAGGCGGCAGACCATGCGTTCCCATCACAGGAGACAAGAATTACTACAGCCCTGTACTTCCTCCCTGCCGCTGGTGCCCGTGCTGCAGGAATCTCAGGACCTTATAAACTCTCTGCATTGTACGAGGGGGAATAGCAAGTGCTAAAAATGACTAAGAATTTACAATGACAAACCTGTCTCCGGAGCATTCTGTGTGTAGATGGTGAGCGCAGAGGGGCGCTGAGTTTTGGGATGACTAATTCGGAGGTGACATCATTTAGCACAGCTTCTTGTAGGAGGCAGCGGCTGTCAACGTGAACGCTAGAACCTGCGAAGATGTCAAAACAGAAGAAGACGTTACATTATCCTATGAAGTGAATAACAGCTCACGACAGCAAAGGTTGATCAGGTGTCAGGCCGTATCCACACTTTGAGTGCGTTTACCTTCTGTTTACATTGGGACAGATTTACTTACCCGGCCCATTCGCGATCCAGCGGCGCCTTCTCTGCGGTGGATTTGGGTCACTAAGGTAGTTGCTCCGCCATCCACCAGGTGTCGCTGCTGCGCTGAAGAGCATCGGAACGCACTGGAGTACACCAAGCCGGACCGAGTGAAGGTAAGCACATGCCGAGCGACAATTTTTTTTTAAAAATGCGGCGGTTTTTCCGAATCCGTCAGGTTTTCGTTCGGCCACGCCCCCGATTTCCGTCACATGCATGCCGGCGGCGATGCGCCACAATCCGATCGCGTGCACCAGAAACCCGGGACACTACAGGGAAAATTGGCGCAAATCGCAAATCGGCCCTAAGTAAATGACCCCCATTGTGTTAACGCTGCGTTTACATCACGTTTAGATGCATTTTTTGAATTGTGTATCAAACAACCACGAGTGAATGCAGTTTCACGTCCAGACGTTGACTGTCAGTCTAAGGCTACATTCACACGATGTATGCCCGCTGTACCGTAGTACGGCGGGCATACATCGGCGCTGCGGAGAGGAGCAGGGGATGAGCGCTGTTCCCCCCAGCCCCTCTCCATAGGAAGATACAGCGCACGGCGCCGTATCACGGGAAAAGATAGGACATGTCCTATCTTTTCCCAGGCTACGGAGCACACGTGCGGCACCGTACCGCTCCCGTACAGGGCCGTGAGCCCATAGAAGTGTATGGGGGACGTATATCGGCCGTATATACGTCCCCCATACTGTAGTGTGAATGTAGCCTAAGCTGTACTGAGAGGCTGTGTCCATACAGCTGCGTTTACGTTGTTTACACCGAGCTAACATTGTGTTTACATTGCATTGAACATGGTGTTTGTGTGAATGCAACCTGGATTCAATGTAAACATGATGTAAACCCAACATTACCAACTCAACATTGTGATGGCAACAAGTGGCACTGGTTCTTTGGTGGTCTTCCTGGTAAGCAGCTGATAGCACCCAATAAGACGCATTGATGTGCGGGGGCAATGAATCATAGTCCACATTATTGAGGAAGTTTTAGGGAGTCAATGACCTAAGAGTGAGGCTGTGACCACGTATATGCAGTGTAATCTGCAGGCAGCATGTTATAGAGCAGGAGGAGCTGAGGACATTGTACATAGTGTCCTATCTGCAGGCAGCATGTTATAGAGCAGGAGGAGCTGAGCAGATTGTACATAGTGTCCTATCTGCAGGCAGCATGTTATAGAGCAGGAGGAGCTGAGGACATTGTACATAGTGTCCTATCTGCAGACAGCATGTTATTGAGCAGGAGGAGCTGAGCAGATTGTACATAGTGTCCTATCTGCAGGCAGCATGTTATAGAGCAGGAGGAGCTGAGCAGATTGTACATAGTGTCCTATCTGCAGGCAGCATGTTATAGAGTAGGAGGAGCTGAGCAGTTGGACATAGCCGCCTATCTGCAGGCAGCATGTTATAGAGCAGGAGGAGCTGAGCAGATTGTACATAGTGTCCTATCTGCAGGTAGCATGTTATAGAGCAGGAGGAGCTGAGCACATTGTACATAGTGTCCTATCTGCAGGCAGCATGTTATATAGCAGGATGAGCTGAGTAGATTGTACATAGTGTCCTATCTGCAGGCAGCATGTTATAGTGCAGGATGAGCTGAGTAGATTGTACATAGTGTCCTATCTGCAGGCAGCATGTTATAGAGCAGGAGGAGCTGAGCAGCTTGTATGAGTAGATGAATGCAGATATTAGGAGTAGTTGGTCCCTGGCAGTAGTATCAGTTTCTGTACTACTCTTGGATTGCCTGTGTAGCTCCTGTTCTATCCTGTGATCCGCTGTGGTACCTGATTTCCGGCAGGAGAGGCTCCTCTGGGCTTGGCATTCTGCACACACGTGTTCGGTCCGTAACATGTAGCTGTCATTCGGCAGTGAGTGAGTTCTGCAAACCAAAGGCTTTTTGACACTTAACAAATTGCTTTCTTTCGCAGCTGACGACTTCTGCATCGGAGAATATTCATTCTGAAATAAAATAAAGCAAAAAAAAAATTTGAATAATTAATTTAAAATATAAATGAAATAGTAAAAAACTTTGTGTCTGATTCTTTATTATTAAGATTCTACATAGATTGCACTCTTTTGTGCTGGAAACTACTTTGGAACAATTTTCTGATATGGAACTCCAAACCCCCTGCACTTACAGTCACCACCACTAGGAGGAGCTCAGATACTTACAGATCATTGATAATATAGATCAAATGATACTGTCTGCAGTAAGCTCCTGAGCTCCCTCTAGTGGTGGCAGTAGGTGGTGATCTACAGTTGCCAGTAATGATGCATTTCCTGTGTACTGGGATGTCACACAGGAAGCAGAAAACTATCTACTACAAAGCCATAAAGATGACTGGAGCCTTCCCCACCAAACCTGTAATGGATTGGACTGGACTCATCATATACATGCCAATCTGTATAGGTATCGTGGATTTTCTCATGGGCTATAGAGCTCACTTGACTCATCCAAATCTGCAGCCGGAAATTTAACAAAGTGGTGCGGTATATCGATGACTTTTTTCCAAATATACAGTGTATATCATCGATCTCGGGTCCCAATGAGAACTGAAGACCCTCTACCACCTTATGGTAAAAATCCACGAGTATTTTGACCAAGCCTATGGTTTCTGCTGAAGGTCTTCACTGTTTGTGGCCCCATTAAATGAGGCATTGCTTAAAATGCAGAATAAAAATTATTCATACAAAATAACTTCTAGTGGGCCCAATCTGGACTACCCTCCAGTACTGGGACCCATCACCCGTCTCCTGGTACCTGTAACGCACAGTATATATGATATCACAGCACTAGGGTACATTGTACATTACTCTAGAGGGTGTGAAAGTTTTATATAACCAATGTGCTATTCCTCCAAGCCCCCCCACACACACGGACCCTTGGCTCAGCCAGGAGTGCACGTGTTTCAAATCGAAAGAGGGAGGCCACTGCCAGACGCCTCATCAAAACACACATAGGATTGGCGGGTCCCATTGGATCAACAATGGTCTTGTGTGTAGGAACCATCGGGTTCCCAAAATTGGGGCTGTTAGTGTGACCCCCTCATTCTTGTACCATGTAGATTCTAGTCATATGGAGGTGTATATGGAGATGACAACATACGATGGGATGTTACTGCTGTGAGATGATAGAAGATCCTACTGTAATGTTTATGATGAAAGTGAAGGAAATAAAACTGTGATTCCTGATGAAATAGGAATAGACCATATACCTATATAATATCGGCACTATATATACTATAGGTCGTGGACACTGACACGTAATAGCACTGTATGTATGGTGACATATGAATAATCTGTATATAGAAAGGCTCTTCTGGTATTATTTTTCTATCCCTATCACTAGGGCTGAGCCGCAATACTAAATACAGCTAAAGCATGGTGCTGTTTAAAAAAAAAACACAAAAAAACCTTCATCTTATCCAATGTAAATCCACAGACAAAATGCTGAAAAATCCTCCGAAATACCTACATGAAACAAAACTTCTTAACAACAGCAGCTCAAAAGCTGAATAAAAAAAAGTGCTGGCAAATACGTAGCACCCAATGACACAGTTCTGGTGACAGTTTAAAGATGAAATTCACCCCTTTCACATAGCACAAAGCATTTTTTTTCAGGTGTGTGACCTGTATCAGAAAATCAGACTCCAGACTGTAAGTTTAACAGTACATGTCTCTGGTAGGGTTGTACCTAGAAACACAATCCAGGTGCAAAATTTAAAGGTTCATCTTACCACCAGGATGAAGGACTGTATTCAAATGAACCTGGAGACCCTCAAGCTCATTTGTATACAGTCTTTCTTCCTGGTGGGGAGATTTAAAATGACACCAGAACTGCATTTCTAGGTGCCATTGTATATTCTTCTTCATTTCAGCACAGACTCATCGATCCAGTAAATCTGCAGAGTAGAGCAGGCTGTGGCGCTAGAATATAGAAGGATACTTCATGGCCTTTGGCCACAGCCTTACTACAAGCATTTGTTAACTAGGCCCTGAAACTCCCATCCATCACTGAAAACAGTTCAGACTCAGCACTGTAGAGAACAAGGTTTAGCAGTCTCTATGGGTCTCTACTGATCTAGAGGGGTACAGCACTAACCTGAAAGTTACTGACACTTATACACGGAATATATAGGCAGACTCTCTGCATAATATTAATTTTGAGCGTATACAACCTTACGTCTAACTTTTCTTGGCTATTATAGGACTTGTATTCTGCATTATTTAGCAGTTTTTCCCCTTCAAGGCTCTATCTCTACTTCTCAGTTGTCTCAGAGCTGGAGGCTGGAGACTAGCTGCTATACTGTCTCCCATACACTTCACACAGAACGTATAGAAGACATAATTCTGCTATTCAAAAGTATCAGCAGAATCAAAAAAGGAGATTACAGAGAAGTACTGACCAGTGTATGTCTAGAAGCCTCACTCATCTCCTGCTCAGTCCTCCCCCCTTCCACTTCCCCAATATTCATTGATACTGAAATGAAACAGTTCAGTGAGTCACGGACTAATGTGAATGTGAATAAGAAAGCGGAGGAGGAGGAAAAGAGCCTGATAACTGCGAGAAGAAGCCCCTTTCCTTGATAAGATATGCTACAGTTACATATCTTCGGCACACTATTCCTAGCACTATATGCTAACAGAATTGTCAATCTCTGAAACAAATACAATACAAATCGCAGCAGATTTGAGATATTTTTTGGAATCATTTTGAGTAAAAAGTCTGAATACGATAGAAATAAATACGGATACTTTTGATTCGAGAACGCTAAAGACGATGTCATCTGGCAGTGAGTCGTCCGTTAGGGCTAAGGACCAGGACTTTTCGGACATAATATCGGAAGTCATGGACAGTCCTTCCATCTCCGCTAGAGGAATCTAAATGAGGGAAAATGTCCAAGAATAAGAAAAGAACAAAAATAAAATGTTACCTAAATGTCTCCCGAACACATGACACGAAAGAATATGGATGACTGATGTGTGAGATGAAGACATTTACATTTACTGCGCTGTCTGATCACAGCCTACAGGGGCACAGTCCACATTTTGGCCTTTAGGTTCTAGTTTTCATCCTAGTTTCTATCCACTACTATGTCCACATACACACGGGCAAGATTCTCATGGGGGCCAAGAACCTGAGCTACAGAGGCTTGAGTTCATCTACTATAAGTGCTTGGGTCCACATATGGATGGTACACAGGTGGTGGTATATCTAGTGTATGGGTCCATATATGGTGGTACACAGGTGTCACCTATGAGCCATTCATTTCATCTTTCATGGATGGAAAATACAATATAACTGTGTCCATGTGCCCTTATCAACAGCTCCCAACCTTTCTATTCCGACATATCAGCATGTACGGCACAAAGTAAAGCAGCCCTGTCCTCTACGTAGTATGATGTTGCGTTGATGGCAGGGTCTATAATAGTGGTGGCGAACCTATGGCACGGGTGCCAGAGGTGGCCAGTGGGCACTCAAACTCAGCTCAGAGTTCACCAGACAGGACTCAAAATAATCTAACTGTAGGTCCACACAAGTCAAGATTTACTAATTTACTATTTCAACCCTTTAATTTCCAAGGAAGTATCCCATATGTCCTCACAGGGTGGCACCTTAGTGGCCAAGCATGTATGAGATCCGTCCTGAATTATAGGAACCATAACTTTGGATCCCTGGCACCTATAATCTCTTCACCTATAATCTATAATATCTTTGAAGGTCCTCCTGCTGGCAGTGATACAGTGATAGTCAGAATTTGCCCTCCTGCTTTCATTTGTATCGCTGTCCTCAGGAGGCAGGTATGAGAACAGTTCAATCAATAAATACATGACTGCGTATATTGGCACTTTGTGATAAATGAGTGGGTTTTGGTTGAAGTCTCTAAAAGGTTCGCCATCAGTGGTCTACAATGTCACCAAGCAGTGCTTGTTATGACTAAAATTCATCCTTCTGCTGTCATAGGTTACTGTAGGTGTGAAGATACTCTGATCTTGAGAAGCTGTCATGGCGATTTGGGACGCTAAACCTAGGAGCATGCCCAATGAAGGCAAGGTGTACTTCCCTGACTTCCAAACCACCACCCGGAGATAAATCTCATCTCTTAGTAAGTATAAGGTTTTTTTTACACAACCCCAAATGGGGCTAATTTTACTCTATGAATCACTTCTTCATAACGTTTAGTGTCCTAAGTTTCCCTGGCAGGTTCCTTGTAACTGTATTCAGTCTACATAACCTGACAAGGGCCACGTCCTGCGGTGCACATGTGTTGCTATGGCGTCCAGAGGCCTAACAAATATATTCAAGCCTAGTCCTATACCTAATACACTAGAGGGCACTATACACTGCTGTACAGTATGGCAGCGTTCACACTGTGTTAGAAACCCTTCACAAGAACATAGTATAGGGGCCACGTGTTAGTTGTTGTTTCAGTGGCTAGTACACAATCCCCTTTTACTTATATGGGCTCATGTCCACTGTCCTGTGTACGATCCATATGCGTCGCAGGCTTCTATTGTTATCACCAAATGACTAGCGGTCACACACAGATGACCCACATGACCTAGGGCCCTTATGGGTATATGACCTTACTATATACTCCGCCTAGCAATAGTATAGCAGGGTGCGCTATTACATGGAGCACCAAAATATGGGAACCCTAATGGATTCTACCCAATGAGATATAAGTCATTAGACGTATGGTGCAGTGGGCACACCCTACTAAAAACCAAAAACCAAATGCCCCCATTCAGCTGAGACAACACATTATTTATGGACCGTGATGCGATATTTTTCCTTCCAGTGTCTGGAGAAGGAGGAGAACACGCGTCCTCCTGTAGAGAAGAGAAGGTGCTCATCTGTAATTGGCACCCCATTTACTAACATGGGGTCAGTGGGGAAAAGTGTCTTGGGTTGGACAGTCCATTTAAGCTAAATTTGCCAAAATTTTACCTCACAAACAATTGACAATTGACCCGGAACTGGCTTATTATGTGTTTCAGACATAGCGCACAGCGTAGAGTTATCAGAAGAGATGCTCAAGAAAAATCCTCCCATGGGGAGCAGACAAATCAGGCAGTGATAATAAATCGATGTCTACCACCTCATATTTACACCTCGATTCATAGAATATTGGTTACATCTGCCATTGTCCTCTGCCCAAAGTCATATCTCTAGATGGTAAACACTGATCCAAATCAACAAAAGGAACAGAACAGCATCAGGTCTATTCAGCCAATAAAATATTCCTCCTGTCAACTCAACAAATATATATATATATATAGGCAGTCCCGTACTTAAGAACACTCGACTTACAGACGACCCCTAGTTACAAACAGACCTCTGGATATTGGTAATTTACTGTACTTTATCCTTAGGCTCCAATAATCAGCTGTAACAGTTATCACAGGCATCTGTAATGAAGCTTTATTGTTAATCCTGGTTCTTATGACAACCCAACATTTTTAAAATCCAATTGTCACAGAGACCAAAAAAGTTCTGGCTGGGGCTACAATGATAAAATATACAGTTCTGACTAACATACAAATTCAACTTAAGAACAAACCTACAAACCATATATTGCCTGTATATATATATATATATATATATATATATATATATATATATATATACAAGTACAATTCACATAAAACAGTGGAAACCTCCAGACAAGTCAGAGGACATATACACGAGAAGCAGACATACCTTCCCAGAAATACCAGCAAGCTCCAACATATATATACATAATACTATACAGCATATAGTCATTACACAAAGATCTCCCTGGTCACCAGTGTCCAATTTTCTAAATTAAAATGGATCGTTATCATTGGGGAAAGGATAGGCTCACTTATGTCAAGTTCTCCAAAACAAGGCCAAATTCAGATGTTTCTCTCGAAAACATGTTTGGGACATAGTAAAGTCATGTATAAATCTAAAGGAACCACTACAGAGATAGACAATGACAAAAACTCCACATCTACAGTATACCGTCACTAAGAAACACTGAGGGACAACACGAGAACACGTCAACCCAAAAAAAACGCATTTCCTCACTTTCAGATGTCCCTCTGATTCAGTTCGTAAAACCTAAAGAGAGAGTGGAGGATAACACATAGTAAGTCTGGGAAAAGTGCATGAGAAGAAATACTCTGTATCAACACCTAAGTCAAGATCGGCATTGGCCAGACGATGACTAGTGCTGAAGGACATGGCCAGTTTCACCGATAAACCATGGCATGGTTATTTGGTGACATCACTGCATCTTCTTTAAATCAAGAATGTCAGGGACTAGTTGTCTTGGACAACTTGGACCTTTAAATACAGAAAATATAGTAGGAAACTTTTTAATATTGATTGGACCAAAAAAAAAAGCTTGACTGATGACTAGACTGGTGACCACGAGAAGGTGTCATCAAATACTATTCAACGAGAGAAAAGTTTCTAGATCAACATAGAAGGTGATTCTTTACTGTGAGGACTGTGTGACTCTACCAGAGAAAATCTTATGGTCCTTTCTATGAAAAGAATCAGAAGAAGCCAGAATGTCCTACATAGAAGAAATAATACCGCAGGTCATAGTTCCTTCTACAATACCAAAGATTGGTCTTTGATCCAAGAGTGTAAAAAGTTTGTGCTATGGATGTCCAAAGTATTATAGAGTAGCTATATATATATTAGATATTATATCCCACCGAATAATGTCAACCAAACCTTCCATGGGATATGCTTCAGGAGTTCTGATTTTATCTTGCCCAGTTCTTGTGTTCTTGAGGAGCTATACCCCTTTCAGCATGAGTGCATGGTTGGACAAGTCAAGAGTAATGGATAGAGGAAAAACAAGTGTTGTCCGAATCAGCATTTGGTTAATAGCCATGGATGTGTGTGGCGTGCCACAGCCTTCTCTTTCCTTTTTGATGCTTTCTCATATCTTTGGTCCATACATTTTCATACTTTCAAATGGACCCAATAAGCTTCTTATAAGTCGACTCAGGAATAACTACAGTAGTGTCATGACATCACATCATTGCATACAAACTGAGCACCAGCCTATACAAGAAAGCAGCATCAGACCGGTCCACCAAAGGAACAGAAGATCCCGGGGGGGCACAGGCTCTAACCCGAATAGTAGGCCCTAGAGTAGCAGAAGAAAGCTGAATATGGAGGCTATAGGGGTCTACTGGCTTTCTTGTGGACCCAAAAAACTCTTGCCTGATACTACAAAAAAGAAACTTGGAGGAGGAAATTGTCACGATTGATACAGAAATGACATAAGCCTAATATAAAAGAGAGAGTTACAGGCGGTCTGTATACCAGAAGTGCAACCAAGCCCACTGAGGTTAAAATAAATCCCTATAACCATGGAAGCCTATATCCACTGCCTATAACTCCCAGCCACAACCTAATTTCAGAAAAGGTTGCAATAATTTTTTGTGATAATGATAAATACTACCCACTGGGTCGACTAGAGATGAGCAGACTTGATGTCTGCAGTCGGTGATTGGCAGCCTGACCCGGATGTATCGCCGGATTGGTGGCCGTACAGCCAATGCAGCACATTGATGTCCCTAGCTACTAGCCAAAGCTGTGATTGGTCAGGAGGACACCCCCTGGCCAATCATAGCCATGGCTAGTGGCGTCAGTTTCCCGGATTGGCGGCTGTACAGCCACTACGTCTGGGACGGGAAGCTGAACCTGAACGGAAAAGTTGGGTACTGTCCTCTCTAGTGTTCACCGCCAAAAAATATATATAAATCCCATTTAGATAATTATTATATTAATTTATTATTACATTATATAATATCATTATAATTAATTATAATGAATATTATTAAATGTGTGGATTATGCATCTGTAGGAAAGCAGGTTTTACATAAATAGAATTTTATTCGCTTCACTGCATTATCCTTGCTGTAAGGATAGGATACTTATATAAGAACTGGGATGAGGGTCTTCTAGTACCATTGTATATTTCTGAAGAATACAATTTATATGATATTGTAGAGTGTGAAGATAATACATGTACAATTAACAAGGGAAAGGCACATACTCTAAAAGCTAAGCATACCGGATAAGCTGCATTATAAATAGTGCAGGACCTCAGGGGAGGAGACTTATTATTCATTTTTGTGTTTTTGACTCATGCTCCACCCCTGAGGATCTAAGCTAGTCACAACACAGTGAATCAGATTTGTCTGGAGTGTTGGTACTCTTGTTTTTATTGTCATGTCTGTGTTAGTAACTACTAGTATTCCACATGAAAGAACAATTCAAGTGGAATATAAGCCATGCACCATTGTTAGAGAATGCACAAATATAATGAATACACTTGGTATAAGGCATTTATTTCTAAAACCACAATTCTGACTCATTATTAGTAAGTCTTCCATGAGGTTTTCACCAACAATAAGCTGGCAATTCAGCAGAAGTTTGGTTCAATACAATGCCTGTTTTTAACATCACCTATTTACCACTAAGCTCCACCCATTTCTATCTAAATCCCGCCTTTGTTAAAGAGGGTTTAGAGAGTCTATGAAAAATTTGTTGCATTTTTTGGCACAAATCAAGCTATAATTCTGAAGTACTTAGCTTTGGTTCCATAGAGTTCTAAAATGAGAGGTGAGACCTCCTCCCCGCCGTTCTTCATCCCTATCCTACTATATGGTTCACCCCTGCTTCCCCATATGTCTATGATGCACATGACTACATGGCACCATCGCTTTATCTCAGTTGTGGACAACAACGTGATGTAGATCTAGTTTCCTCACCTGTTGTCCTCATCTTTATTGTTTAAAATGATGAGTTTGATAGTACACAATATTCAACTGTTGTTCAATGGTGGAAGATGGTGGAAGATGCAATAGAAGAGCGGACTCTACTCGTTAGGTGTACGACTGACGTTATGAAGGTGATAATACAATGTTTTGGTGCAGATAGAAGAATTTCCATTACTGGGACTAACCTGTTTATCGGTGGAGCTTTTATCATATGGAGGCAAAGCATAATGGTGGCATACAGAACCGGAAAGATTGTCCATGAGCTTCATCTCACCCTCTAAAGATCCCTGGATTAGTAATGATATGGTATCAAACATATGTCGCTCCTGGGGAAAAAAACAAAACAAAAAGTGTATCAATCTCTAGGTACTAAACAAACTGTTTTTCTACCAAATGTTTAGTACATATCACTGATGTATAAAATAAAGCATGTGGAAGACTTCTAAGTTGTGAAGACCACAAGTTGATTTGATTTTTGAATACACATCCAAATCTTTTTGCCATTTTTCCAGAACTTCCTGTGACTTCCGTTTACCACTGTTGACCTTAGTCTTCTTGGAATCTGTGTTGCCTCTCCTGACCCATTGCCTGGATTCTGGACAACAAATACAGTGTCTCTTGACCAATCTTGGGCAGATGATGTCAACACTAGGGCTAACCAACGTGGTGGCTTCCCTACAGCAAAGTCTAGATCACTATTAGGTGGTTAAAGGGTGAAAACCAGGTAACTTCTAGAAGCACCCATTGTAAAACTGATTTCAGGACACAGTGGGGGAGAGTTACGAGGACCTGCTCACCATTTTTCTGGTGTAGAAGTCTTGAAATAATCACAATTACTGGCAAACAAGGTAGACGTGGAGAGAGGACTACAAAGAAATCAGATGTGTCAGGAGGGTAGGTCCTCTTTAAAGGGTTGTCTCATTTTGATGACTTCTAACTTTATTAAATTGTAAAAAGTTCATGGAGGACAACCCCCTAGGATGCCATACAATCATGTGTTTGTAGTATTTATCAGACACAACCACAACTGAATGACCTACAGCGTAGATTCTTACCATAGGATGGACTAGTGACTGAGAGTCAACCTTATCTTTCACAGAATTCATATACCCATAAGGGCTATCCCCAGAAAAGCCGAGATCTCTTCCAGCCCAGAGGAAGTTATCATTATCTGGACTTTGCATGTTCTGGATTTGGAACTCTAGCTCCATCTCGGCCTCAAGTTCAGCCTCCTCCTTGGCTTCTTTGTTGCTTTCCTCTAGATGTTTCATGAGGACTGCAATCACCACATTGACCAAAACAAACTGAGCCGTCAGCACGAAGGAGACAAAGTAGATGGGAGAGATGACCGTGTTGTAGCAGGTGGACTCCTCGTTGCAGTCACGCAATGTGTCCTAAGGTCAGAAATAATATTCATGTTATATATCATGCATCATTATCAGTAGAGCATTTGCTTCACTAACTTGCAGAGTGCTCGGGAAGTGGCACCAACATTTTTTGGTGGACCTTTAACGTAGAGCGTGTAACACAGCTCTGTTGAGTCGCAGTTATACTGTAAATATGGCGCACGGATGAGTACAAAGTCAGACAAAAAACTGGCGCAAAATAAATGTGGGCCATTATGTCTAGAACTGACAGGGACCCTCCTGCCGCCATAGGATCTGCAGCTGCACCCACTGCCCTATGGATACAAAGACCCTATATTAGTATACTGTAGTAAATGAGTTTGCCTAAAGAAGTCCAAAAAGGAAACCAATAGTTTTCATATCTAAGAATACTTGTGCATGTTAAGAAATCTTCAGACCTGTCAAAGATAAATGCAATACAATAAAAGTCAAGTAGCTGCAACCTAAAATATGATGAGAAACCTAAAATAGGCATTTATTATTAGCTAATTACCGAGTTATGTTCTAGGACTCCATCTGGAGTGACACATTGAGTTTCGCGATGGCTTTGTACCCGGAAATTCTCACTAATGTAATTTTAGTTTTCCATCAATTAAATGTAAGTATGAGGAAGAGCCTCGAGAACCCTCACTGGGTGCTGCCATATAAAAGACACATGTATCTGCCAGTAAAGGGATTCATAGCTTATTGCTGCTCCGCAGGAGAGGTGGTGAGTGTCCCAACCCTGGGACCCTGACAATCACTTGGTTATGTCTCACTGCTCCATTCAATCTGGAGGCTATTGACATGGCAGAGCTGTATGATACAACTGCAGCCTTCATATGGGGGCACAGCACCAGGACTGCTGGGGGTTCTAGTACTAAAGTCTGTAGCAAAAACACATTTCTCACCTATAATGTGGAAAAGTTAAGATTCACAATGGGGCACATTTACTTACCTGGTCCCTGCGCGATCCCCGAGGTGCGTTGTCCGCCGGAATCCACTTCTGCCGCGATTCACAAAGATCGTGTGCCCGATTTCCTGCATGTGTCGCTTCCCCGATCAGGTCCGCCGGAGTTCACCATCTTCCTCCCGGTGCATGTAAGTGCTTGGATTGCAACACAAATTGCTTTGTTAAATCCCACGCGTTGTCCGAATCCGTCGAATCCGACGGCCCGCCCCCCGATTTGTGTCGGGTGAAAGCTGGCACTGATGCAACAAAATCTGCTGTGCTCCAAAATTCCGACGATAGTGCGGACCGCCGACCCTTAGTAAATGAGCCCCAGTGTGTATACTTATAGCAGCTGTAATATATGGAAATTTACTCCATACCTGCTATACAGTATATAGTACAGTATTGCTATTTTCAGTTATCCAGGCTTCATGCAGTGAAATACTATTAATATTTGTTATTACTCTCAACTCTCTAATGAGAATGTGGTGGCTCTGCTTACCCTAACCAGGTCAACATGGCAAAGTTGCTAAAGAATGAAAATCTCAACATACCATGAGACATATAGTGGACACTCTCCAATAACAATGAGATGACTCTGCTGACCCTATCCAAGTCTACGTGGCAAAGTTGCTAAAGAATTAAAATCTGAAAGTACTGTCAGATTTATAGTGGTCACTCTCCAATAACATTGACATGACTATATCCATGTCTATGCAGTAACACTGGAAAGTGATCCGGCAAAGAATGAAAATCGTAACCTACTATTAGAACTATAGTGTCCACTCTCTAAAGACAATGAGACGACTCTATCTAAGTCTTCATAGCAAATTTGAAAAGTGAGCTGCACAAGAATGAAAATCTCATCTTACTGTAATAACTACTGTGGACACTCTTTAATAGCAATGAGGTGACTGTGCTGATACTATCCAAGTCTACACAGCAAAGCTGAAAAGTAAGCTGCCATAGAATGAAAATCTAAAACTACAGTGAGAATTACACTACTCTATCATAATAATAACAATAAGAAGGCTCTGCTGACTTCAAGTTTCCAAGTCAAAGCTGTGAAGTGAGCTGTACAAGAATGAAAATCTCAACCTAATGTGAAAACTACAGTTTCTACTCTAAAATAACAAAGAGATGACTCTGTTGACATTGTCCAAGTCTACACAGCAAAGCTGAAGGTTGAGCTGTTAGAAGAATAAAATCTGAACCTACTGAGAGAGCCAGAATGGCCATGCTCTGATAACAATGGGCCTACGTAGCAAATCTGAAAAGTGAGCTGCACAAGAATGAAAATCTCATCTTACTGTAATAACGGCAATGAGATGACTCTGCTAATTCCATCCAGTCTACACAGCGAAGCTGAAAAGTAGCAGGAAAAGAATGAGAATCTAAACCTATTTTAAGAACTACAGTAGCCGCTCTCTACCACAATAACATTGAGATGGCTCTGCTGACTCCAAGTCTACAAGTTAAAGCTGCAAAGTGAGCTGTAAAAGAATGAAAAGCTCAACCTATTGTGAAAACTACAGTGGCCACTCGAAAATAGCAAACAGATGACTCTGTTCCCTCTATCCAAGTCTAAACAGCAAATCTGAAGATTGGGCTGAAAAAAAAAAAAATCTCAACCTAATGTGAGAGCTAGAATGGGCATGCTCTGATAACGAGATAGCAACAGTGAAAGGCGAGCTGCAAATGAATGAAAATCTCAACATACGGCTTATAACTACAATAACAATGAGATGACTCTGTCCAATGAGATGACTCTGTCCAATGAGATGACTTTGTCCAATGAGATGACTCTGTCCAATGAGATGACTCTGTCCAATGAGATGACTCTGTCCAAATGATGATTCTGTCCAAGTCTAAAGTTTAAGCTCCTTAATATTTTAAGATTTGACTTTACATTCCAGAAGATCAAATTTATGGTAAAAAAATGGTAATTTAATGTCTTTTAAATATGTCCATCCCAATCCTGTATCCTACCAGTTTTGTCTGCACTTCTCTGTGAACTATGTAGCATCCAGGTAACCAGGGACAGTTTCCCATGAAGTGAAGATTCGGCTCCCCTTCCCTGGAGGTACAGTAGGTTGTTGTCATCTCCCCCCCGGCACCCATGTAGCGTACCTCGCCACCTCCTGTATATGGTGCAGTGGAGTGGGCTACCATTAACGCTGCATTATACAATACATAATATTAATATTTGCAAATATATGCAAAATTTGAACAGGCAGTGATGTCTTTTAAACATTTCCATGTCTTCCCCTCAGGACAGCGATAAAAGGTAAGAATAACGAGAAAAGCAAATTATCGGGGGAGGTATTCAGCGGGAAATGAATGCTGTGCAGTTAGAGATTGCTCTACAGACGCCAGGGACACGCAGCACTGTATCATCTCTGTGCTCTCAGAGTGCAGTCTACAGAGCCCTATCTGTGATAAACTCATTATAGGAGCAGAATGATTTTTCCATGCCAAAGGAATTATTTCCACAGAGAGTCACAAGAAGGGAACAAAAGCGCTAATATGGAAGCTGCTGCTAGGAGACTCCGAGATTTTCAGCTTCTTTATGAAATAACCTTTAGCAGAAGAGAGATGCTGGGGACCTGCCCTATATTATAGGAAGCGTGGCAAATTCTTTACCCCAATTTTAAGAGAGTATCAAAAAATGGATTATCAAAAAATCTGGATTATTGTACTGTTTCTGAAAACTTTATGTTGTTTCGTAAAATTAGAAATAACATGTTATTTGTCCGAGCGTATGGAGCACAGAATCCAAACTTGTGTTGGGCGGCATTGACTTTAACGAGACTTCCTTCATGGCTTGCAGGACTAAGGTGGCCAACGTCAAAAGTCGGCATAACAGGATAGGTAACGGTAGACCCCCATTCTGCTGATCGCATGGGTTCTGTGCAGTCAGAGCCGCCTTGACCAGACATTCATCCAATTTCCCAAACGTCGTTTGATAAAGGTTGATGCAGATTAGGGCAGCGTAGATGGCAATTGTTTTACTTTTACATAAATGCCCCTCATGATAAATCTGCCCAATTGACTTTCTATAAGCCCATAGAGTCGACAACTAAGGGGCTCAGTTGAGAGAATCTTCCCCTTTATGTTAGTGATTGGTGGTCTTTCCATCTTTGATGTCTGACCATGAAGGGTTTCGTTTGTCCCCAACTCCCACCCCAAGATCGTCAGATGATGAACTGCAAGTTCTGACTTTAGTTTATAATGAGAGCTGATCCAGAAGTCTGCCCCTTTGTGTTAGTGATTAGTGGTCTCGGCATTTACGTTCCCACCAATCAAAATATGTAACATGTCAATAAAGCTTACAAAATGAGAGATAGATCGGTGGGTCTAAGATATGGCAACAAGGGTTTTTTCTCCATTAAGGACATTTATCTCCTTTCCATCTTTGATGTCTAACCATGGAGGGTTTCGTTTGTCCCCAACTCCCACCCCAAGATCGTCAGATGAAGAACTGCAAGTTCTGACTTTAGTTTATCATGTGAGCTGATCCAGAAATCCAAAAGAAGTCAATGGAGCACAGGAGCACCAACTAGGACTGGAAATCAGCTACAGTGGCCAGATAATGGGGGCTTGTGGTCCCCCATTTTGCTGATCATGGGTGCTTCAGCAGTTTCTGTGATCAGATATGTATCCTAAATTGCTTAGTGGAAAACCCATACAATAGGCCCTCGGGAGCTGGGGCTCATCCATTCCTTGAAGAGACACAACTTTGTTACTGACTGGTCCTACATTTAAGCCCCATGTATGGATATTGCTGAAACATAGTGGCCCTTTTGTTCTGCCATCTGGTTGGTGTTGAGTTGAACTTTTTTTTAATTTACATGTTCACACATTTTTGTTGATTGTTTACCTTCATAATCCCATTCCAATTATCGCCTGTAGAGACTCGGAAGAGAGTTAAAAAGGCCATTCCGAAGTTTCTGAACGTGGCGTGTCTCCCCAGACCTTCGCACGGGTGAGAATCGCTGCACTCTATGGAAAAATACCAACAATAGATTTACATGGTCTTCATTCTTCATCACTGGCATAGTCAACATTTTTCTCCAGACTTACCCAAGTCACCAAAGAGTTCAACTCCCAAGGCGGCAAAAATGAAGAATAGCAGCATAAAGAGAAGACCTAGATTCCCCACCTGCAGGAACAGATAAGATATATGGATATCACATAGATATGAGTGTTCCCTACAGATATGGTCTCCAACCAACAGCTCCAACTCAGTGAGTGTCCTAAATGTCTTCATAAGCAGATGGTGAGCCAAAAGTCTGGGCCACTGACCTGCGGTCCTGCACATATTTGAGATAAATTTCCATTCAGGGGTTACTATAAATAATTTTTAGCTGAAAAAACTTCACCCATCATTTTAAGGGTGTTGTTTAAAGATATATGCTCGCTCTGATCGGTGGGGTCTGAAGACAACCTACTCTTCCATTCCAGACTGGACTGGAGATGGTGAGGCTTCGGTGACCACTATGGCCAATCACTTGCCTCAGTGGTCACATGTGCAAGAATGATGACATAATCAGTGATGTCACCAGTGTAGTCCCACTATAACACGAAGTAGAAGCGATTTGGAGCCATGCTGTTGAGCAGGTATGACAAGTTTAAAAAAATGGATGATTTTCAATTTTTTTGGTTATCAACCAACATCACTGGCTACAAGGGTTTTTTACACTTGGCCTAGAAACCCACATTTTGCTTTTATTGCACTCAGCAAAGCCATAGACTTGTATCGTCACCCTGACACGATAAACCCTCTCTATAGAATAACATGTGCAATGACGTTCAGTACGACCTTTATGGATTTTATATGTTGGGTATATACAAGTTATATGACACGGTGAGTTTCACCATTGGATGATGTATCAGTTTTTCTATACCTGAGGAAGGGCTTGTAGAACTGTATCCAGCAGAGCCCTCATGCCAACAGCCATCTTCAGTAACTTCAGAACTGGAGAAAAAAGGAAAAATTATTACTTGACATTACATTTTTAGCTTGATGTAAATTTCACATTAGGGTACTCTATCATACACCCATTCAACTAGAGGAGACCTGTCACCTTTCCTGACATGGCCGATCTCTCCTGACATGGCCAATCTCTCCTGACATGACTAAACTCTCCTGACATGGTGGACCTCTCCTGACATGGCTGATCTCTCCTGACATGGCCGATCTCTCCTGACATGGCCGATCTCTCCTGACATGGCTAATCTCTCCTGACATGGTGGACCTCTCCTGTTATGTCCATACCTCTCCTTACATGGCTGATCTCTCCTGATATATCCAACCTTTCCTGACATGGCTGAACTCTACTGATATGGCTGATCACTCCTGACATGGCCAAACTCTCCTGACATGGCCAATCTCTCCTGACATGGCTGATCTCTCCTGACATGGCTGATCTCTCCTGACATGGCCGATCTCTCCTGACATGGCCAATCTCTCCTGACATGTGGACCTCTCCTAACATGGCTGATCTCTCCTGACATGGCTGATCTCTCCTGACATGGCTGATCTCTTCTGACATGGCCAATTTCTCCTGACATGGTGGACCTCTCCTGACATGGCTGATCTTTCCTGACATGGCCGATCTCTCCTGACATGGTGGACCTCTCCTGACATGGCTAAACTCTCCTGACATGGCTAAACTCTCTTGATATGGCCGATCTCTTCTTGTAAGTCCAACCTCTCCTGACATGGCTGATCTCTCCTGACATGGCCAATCTCTCCTGACATGGCGGATCTCTCCTGACATGACTAAATTCTCTTGATATGACCAATCTCTTCTTGTAAGTCCAACCTCTCCTGACATGGCCAATCTCTCCTGAAATGGTGGACCGTTCCTGACATGGCTGATCTCTCCTGACATGGCCAATCTCTCCTGACATGGTGGACCTCTCCTGACATGGCTGATCTCTCCTGACATGGTGGACCTCTCCTGACATGGTGGACCTCTCCTGACATGGCTAAACTCTCTTGACATGGCCGATCTCTCCTAATATGTCCAACCTCTCCTGACATGGATGATCTCTCCTGACATGGCAGACCTCTCTTGATATGTCCAACCTCTCCTGACATGACTGATCTCTTCTGATATATACAACCTCTCCTGACAGTGCTGAACTCTCCTGATATGTCTACCCTCTCCTGACATGGCTGACCTCTTGTAATATGTGCAACTTTTCTTGATTTGGAGGGCCTCTCCTGATATGTCTAACCTCTCCCAACATGGCTGAACTCTCCTCACATGGTCTATCTCTGCTGATATGTCCAACCTCTCCTTCAATGGCGGACTTCTCCTTATATGTCCAACCTCTCCTAATTTGTCTGACCTCTCCTGACATGGCCGACCTCTCCTGAAATGTCCAACCGCTCCTGATGGGGCTGCTCATTAATGACAAGTCCATCCTCTCCTAAAGTGGCTGATCTTTCCTGATATGTCCAACCTCTCCTGACATGGCCGTCCTCTCCTCATATATCCTCTGTTATTCCCGAATAAATTAGCAACTGGGTGTTACCAGCTGTAGGTGTGCCAGTGGGAATATTTAGAAGACGATGGTATATAGAAAGGGAAATTCAGGTCTACAACATCTCGAAGCCCTGTAGACATGGTTGGTTGAGCAGTATAGCTACAATAGTTAGATAAATAACTTAACCATTGCCCCACCACATCTACCTCCATTAGTAGGCTACCTACCCCTTGCAATCCTCAGAACTCTCATAATGCGGATAATTGTCGGATTAATGGGCAGCGATGCATTGACTTCAATCTCTTCCAGTGTGATCCCCATGATTGAAAGAAGAACAATTGCTAAGTCCAGTTGATTCCACCTGTAATATAGACAAAGGGTCCCCAAAAATTAAAATTACAGAATTTTATTTCAGTCCTCAGAACTGAATTGCTAGTAGATGTTGAATTGCCATGAGACATTACATGGCACCTGCTGAATCAGTGAACTTTCAGTGTAAGGAATGGATCTGTTGGTCTCTTCAGATTCAATGATGCTCAAGACTTTAAGTGCACATGGTGCAAGTGCCCGGAGATGCCCACAAAGAGTCTACTATGCCAAAATAAAACTTCTGATGGCCAAATGGACTGGTATCACCAGGTTGTTGGTCCAGGGCATGCAGTTGGTTCAGGGTCACCAAACCTGGTTCCCATTTTCAAGTGTCAAATTCCTTTAGTTTGTTTGGGACCCTTACCAAGCTTAAAAAGTAAGGGACACATTGCCAGTACCCCACTCTTCTGCCTACCTTGCCAATGTAGGAACTACAGCCAATCCCACTCACTTTAATGGAGCTGTTCTGCATTCCCCTGACACCGTACCCCCAAAGATCCTTAAAGGGGTTGTCCAGGATTAGAAAAAGATGACTGCTTTCCCCTAGTAACAGCTCCACCCCTACCTAGTGGGTTGTGACTGGTATTACAGCTCAGCTCCATTTGTCTACATCGGGATGAGATGCGATATGAGATGCGAACATAACTTATGGACGGGGTGGCGCTGTTTCTAGAAGAAAACATCTTTTTCTAATCCTGGACACCCCCTTTAAGTGATGCTAAATACTATTTGTGAGGAAACTGCAGGTATTGTCTTGGTCATCAAGCCCCCCCCCATCCCCCAGCCTCAGTAAATTAACCTAAATGAGCCAGTTTGTTGACAAAACCAGCATGTGGCCGGGCTTCAAAGACCTATACAGACAAACCGACTGCAGGCCTCACCCCCCCTCGCCTCCCCAGTCGCAAACAAAGAGCCATTAAAACTTTCACATCACCAGGTTGTATAGAGACAGTTATGAAGTTATGGTCCGTCTCACCAGAACACCAAATACATTTTTGGATCAGTTATTCTCCATAAATCATAACAACCCATTGTTCATTGCTCTAGGATACTCAGATCCAGAGATATCAATATCTCTGGATAGGACCATAGCAAATGGGTCAGGTTTGGTATCAATGCGATCCTGGGATTCACCCGGATCCAATGATACCAGAACCATGACCCCAGGACCTTCCCATGGGGTAGCTGTGGCTTCTCCAGGGCTCTGGATGTAATATCAGGTAGGAGGGACCATTGACCCCCCTTAGGATGGGCAGAGGTGTGTCCACACCTGATATAATCGGGCGCCCTTGAAGGGGCCGGTGTCTTTGCCCTGGGGGAAACTAACATCAACTAAGCGCAGGGAGGATCTAAAAGTGTGGACTATCCATCCCCATTAGGCCACACACAAAGGTAACTAACTAACTAACCAAGCTGCTTAGACTTGTAGTGCTGCCCGTGTAATTTGTACTCTGTTTACTGTATATATCTATTGTGTGTACTGTATTGTCTAGTGTGCCCTTAAGGCAATTAAATATAAAATCTAATCTGTGTTGCTCTTTTATCTCGATCACGAATCTTACGTCCGGGTTTCTCGCTTATATACATGCTACCGGGTTGGTTCCTCACCCTGTATAATCCCGTTACGGACCGGGCTTATATTAAAGGAGAACTGGTGGCAGCATAAGGCTGATAATATTCTGTCTCACTGCGGCTAGTGAGAGGGATCTTATAGCCATTCAGGGATTTGATTTAGGGTTGTGCCATATCCGGAAGTTGTGTGGACAACTTTAAATCACTTCCTGCGCCTCTCAGAGTCCGTGCGTTCTGGGAGTGTCTGTAAAAGGATAACTGAGTGACCTTACCTACCCTCCAGGGGTCCGGAACGTCGCGGTTTCCTTCACACTATTAATATGCAAAGTGATCACTCAGTTTTGGAAAATGTTATTATTTTCGTAACAAGGATGTGAAGATTATGAACTTTTTCATAAAATTAGGAGTTTCCCTGAGTTTTTGTTCCTTCCAAGTTACTTAAACTTGGCATTAGTGCCTTATTTGCATACGCTGACTTGTTTTCTGGGTTTGATGATTCTTTAATGAGTTAATTTTTATTTTTACACCCAGGAGATATTCTCTAATGCTGTACAATGGGGAGAAAACACAAATTAGCTCACAGTCAGGGGAGGGTTCATGGCAATATGGTAGATTATAGCGATCTCTAGCTGTGATTGTATGGCTCCCTGGGGCAGCAGTGTATGCGCCGTCTGATCGCTGCGGAGGTGAAAGCTTCCAGGTCTTTATATGAAAACATGAACACAGCCGCAAAATTACATATTCCACTAGTAGTTTATTATAGATTGAGAGACTCCCAAATCCCATATACAGCAATTCACATCTACTATGTCAAGAGCACCACTTTTATGGGAAGTAAAACTGCCTGTACAAGCATCTATGATGCTTGTACAGGCGTTAATGCGACCTCTATATGGGGCAAGAAGGACCTGATTTCTAAACGTTCTCGGCATTGGCTGTACAAGATTTTTGGCTCATATGGACATATTTTGGCCCATGTGGACAGGATTATAGCAAACTGAGCCAAAAATGTGTTCTTATAGATACATACAAACTACCGGGTATGATAACTTTGGCACATTTCTAGTTGTCAGCAGTGCTCAAACTGACATTCCCATTAAAATGTAGCCTCAGGCAGAAAAGGAGAAGTCTTTCTTTGAGTTAAAGCCTCCATTAAGGAATTACAACTTGATTGTGCTCAGAGACCCTCATGGACATTAACTTTGCAGAATTGTTAATGCTTTAAGACTCTCTTCTCACTAATTCATTAGAAAGGAAGCTTAGTACGTTCGGATTTGGCAAATCTACAGCGTAATACAGTAGCATTGTAGTGTTTGGGATTTAGGGCAATCCTGTCCACACATTGAGGCACATTTACTAAGAACAGTGCAGTGTGTACTATGTGCAGTTGCCTGTGTAGTGTGCAGGGGGCGCCAGATTCAGGATTTCTGGTGCCCATTGTTCACGATTCTGGTGCGCTCTGCAATGCCCCAACAGAGTGCACCACTTTTTTTTGGTGCACCTTTAACATGGGGCATGCAACACTTCAGATTTTGCATGTTAAATGTGGTGCACGGTCCGACTGAGCACCGGAACGCCCCCTTCAGTGCAGAAATTTGTGCAGCCAAATGTCACAAAAGGGTCACGTGTGACACAAATGTGGCGCAAACACTTCTTAAATACATGTGCAAGCAGTTTGCACTAGAAAGATCTAGCAAAGGCCATGGCTGTAGGCCATGATGATCAAAATCCAGGTCAAAAAGTGCCTTAAGGACCTACTGTAAGACTTAACACTGACAAAGTTACCAAAATACAAGCGGTCCCCTACTTAAGGAAATCCGACTTACAGATGACCCCTAGTTACAATTGGACCCCTCTGCCCCCTGTGACCTCTGGTGAAGCTCTCTGGATGTTACTATAGTCCCCGGCTGCAATGATCAGCTGTAATGAGTCTGTTATGAAGCTTTATTGCTAATCCTTGTTCCCATGACAGCAACATTTTTTGAAAATCCAAAAATTTTTTTGTCTAGAGCTACCATTATAAAATATACAGTTCTGACTTACATACAAATTCAACTTAAGAACAAACCCAAAGAACCTATCTTGTACGTGACCCGGGGATTGTCTGTATGTGATTATAACGGCTATTTTAGAATAACATTTTGTACCTGTCTTTGAAGAAACGTCGGAATCCAAATGCAATCATTTTGCACCCTGATTCTAGGACAAAAATTAAGGTGAAAATGTAATTACAGATCTTCAGAGCCTCATCCAGGACCTGCAAGACAACAGTTCTCATTAGGGTTTCATTAAACAAGTCCTTTGCATCAATGTCTGACAAAATACAGGTTTTTTCCCCTGTAAATGAATGGTCTGTTTTAAGACTCTTTCCCATTGGAGTTGTGTAATCTAAAAATGTATGCAGGGTCTTTAAGTCTCCAATTATTACCCTTGTTCTCCATAGCCCTTTAAGATATATTTTTACATTTTTTTTTAAAGGAAATCTACCATCAGAATCCATCCTGATAAACCAGGGACATTACTCATAGATCCAGGCACCATGACTGTGGTAATCTTCTTATATTGGTTATCCATGGCCTCCTTCCTTCTAAAATCAACTTTTATTATTAATATGCTAATGAGTAAGAAGGCATATTTGCAGGGGGGGTTACCAGAGCACCTCTGTGCTGTAACTTCAAGGGCTGTTACATTGTGCAGTAGCATCTCCCCCTTCCACTCTGTGAGATAACATCAAGCAGAGAGAAGGGGAAGAAAGTGTAATAGCCTGCAAAAATACAGCGGTAACACCCCCAGAGCCCTCCTGTCTCATAAGCATAATTTTAAAAGTTGATTTTAGAAGAAAAGAGGCCATGGATAACAAATATAAGAAGATTACCACAGTCACGGTGCCCGGATCTATGAGTAAGTGTCCCATGTAGAGATGAGCGGAGCTGAACTTTAGGTCTGGAGTCGTGGTCCAGTAGTGTCCTGCGCAACCCGGACTTATTGCCAGACTGGCATCCGTGTCGCCAATCCGGCAAATTGACGCCCCTATATACTAGCATGGCTATGATTAGCCAGGTGTGATCGGGTTGCACAGTATAGACCCCATCCATGGACCTAAAAAGTGATCCCGCTCATCTCTAGACCCTGCTTTATCAGACTTGACTTTGACGGTAGATTTCATTTAAAACCCTTTTCGAAGGTCACTCACTTTTATATAAACCTTTCTTAAAGGGTTTCTCTAGGCACATACAACTTAGCCCCTATCCACAGGATTGGGGGTAACTTGCTGATCGGTGGTGGTCTCCATAGAGCACCATAGAGGTTAGAGGTCAGCTCCATAGAGCTGGCGCACGCGCAATTGGCTACTCTCTTCATCTCGGGCAACGACGGGGGTAAAACAGACCCAATTCTCATGATCCATGGGGTTCCCATCACTGAGACCTCTAGCGATGAACAAGTTATGTCCTATCCTGTAGATAGGAGCTAACTTGTAGTCACCGAACAACCCCTTTAAATCAGTTGTATAGGTTATTAAAAAACCCTTTGAAGTATATATCATAAGGAAGTGCATTCCATTACTTTGGTTCTTATTATCCTTCCTATAAGAAGGGAGTAGTGAGATAGAAGCTCTATGGAGAGGGGAGGGAGGGTCACTAGGTCACCTCCTCCCAGAAGCTAAGAGTGGACTGCAAACTCACAGACACAGATAGAAGAGCTGACAGATCACATAGTGGGGTCTTACCTTTGGCTGCTGGTAATGCTCCATGGCCATAGTGATAACATTAAGTCCAATGACTCCGGTGATAAATAGATCCAGGTAGTGGCTGGTGCACATTTGATGTATGAGCAGGCGCAGGTGGGAGTACTCCGAATAGTACGGCTTGCACTGGGCTTCTATAAACAAGGCAGATATATACTACGTTCAATGAGGACTTCTATGCATTGTGTCCTTTATAACATAGAAAAGTCATTAGTGAGACCTCTAGCCGTATCTGCCTCCTCCCGGTCATGCATGCACCCCATGCACTTGCAGTTGCCATGCTCTAGATCCAATAACTAATGCGTAAAACATAATAGAGATGAAACAGCAAAACTTCATACACCATTAAAATGTAACAAACTTTTTCACATTTACTATTCAAAAAAAATAAAGCGCCAATTTTTTGGATGATTAATACTACACTCCATAATAATTTGTCCCAGGTATCTAAGGAGAAGTCGTCATCTACTACTCACACATAGAGAAATAGTCAATTCACGGTACAGATTCAGAGTTCACTTTACAGATGACAAAAAAACGTGGAGTACAGAGAAAAAAACTTCAACAAGAGGACTGGTCCCCGAAAACACAAAAACTTACGAACATCCTATGGAGGAACTTGGAGAAGAAGAGATGAAGAATGCAGAGAACAGAATGAAAAGCACAGAAATACATCGGGTCTAGTGGAACATAGATACTGATTTACCACATAATGGGTTGTGTAGGTTAAGGAATTATAAGAGCGTCTAGATGGAGTGATGTATAGATGCTCATCTACGAGTAGGTCCTAAGCTTCCTGGCTTTACATACATATTGGTACCTGGCTATTCTTCAGCTCGGTGATAGTGGGGGTAATTTACTAAGGGCCCGATTCGCGTTTTCCCGGCGTGTTACCCGAATATTTCCGATTTGCGTCGATTTCCCCCGGGATTTTGGAGCACGCGATTGGATTGTGGCGCATCGGCGCTGGCATGCACGCGACGGAAATGGGGGGGGGGGGGGGGCGTGGCCGAACGAAAACCCGACGGATTCGGAAAAACCGCCGCATTTAAAACAAAAAATGTGTTGCGGAGCTTGCACTTACCTGCGCTTGGTGTATTCCAGTACGTTCCGGGGTGGCGCTGCTGCGCTGAAGAGCATCGGAATACACCGAGCCGGGCTGAGTGAAGGTAAGTGCAATTTTCGCAACACATTTTTTTTTTTAATACGGTGGTTTTTCCGAATCCGTCGGGTTTTCATTCGGTCATGTCCCCCGATTTCCGTCGCGTGCATGCCAGCGCCAATGCGCCACAATCCGATAGCGTGCGCCAAAATCCCGGGGCAATTCAGGGAAAATCGGCGCAAATCGGAAATATTCGGGTAACACGTCGGGAAAATGCGAATCGGGCCCTTAGTAAATGACCCCCAGTGTGTTCATTAGCCGCTCACTATGAGCTCTTAGATTGACAGGTTTGTTCCCTTTCCTTAGTCTGTTATGAGTCCCCGATGGATTAACGAAAATACACAACTTCTATTTACTGAGCAGCGCAAGGTCTTCACTCCCTGCAAGTTATTATATAATCCTCTCGTTCCATAAGGGTTGACAGTAATGTTCTGTAGAAGTGTCCGTATTGTTAGTGGTTCATAGATCATGCACACAGTAACGTTGTGTCCATGGACTGGTACTGAATAAAGTTCACCAATTGGTTGGTAATTTTTAGGACTGTACAACCGTTTGATCACTTTTTATTAAATTTTTTTATATTTTTCCAAATGGCAAAAAAGTGGCAAAAATGTTTTCAACTTTAGGTGCTATTTTCCGTTAGGGGGGTTAAACACAGTGAAAACCTGTTATTATATTTGGATAGATCAGGCATTTTCAGACATGGCGATACCTAATGTGCTCCGATGCTCGCTGCGGCTCCCGTTCCTTGGCACGACTCCTCTTCTTTCTTCTCCATGCTGTATTAGCCGGCACAGATGTGTGCATGCGATCTGCCGGCTGGCACACACTATGATCGGGTGGTGTCGGCGCTGATGACGTCATAGCGTGCACCGGCCGGAAGATCGCTTGGACGCGTCTCTGCCTACTGTTATAGCAAAGAGAAGAAAGAGGAGGAGCCCGGGGACCGGAGCATCAGGGAGCTGCGCTGGGCATTAGGACCGCCCGAAGGTAAGTATGTAAGTTTTTTTTTTAATTAACTTGGCAAACGGCGGGCTGGCTGTATAATACATGGGGCTGGTAGTAAACTACATAGGGCTGGCTATATACTACATGGGGATGGCTGGCTGTATACTTCATGGGGATGGCTGTATACTACATGGGGACGGCTGGCTATATACTACTGGGTATATACTACAGGGGGCTGGCTGGCTATATACTGGGGGGGCATGTGCTAGCTGGCTATATACTACTGAGGGCTGGCTATATACTACAGGAGGTTATATACTGGGAGGCTGTTACCAATGCATTTCCCACCCTCGGCTTATACTCGAGTAAATATGTTTCCCAGTTTTGGGTGGTAAAGTTAGGGGTCTCAGCTTATACTCGGGTCGGCTTATACTCAAGTATATACGCTTAATGCAAGTCAGGTATTAACAGAACAGATCCGAATTTTTCTTGCCAAGTTGTGTGCTGTACCTTTGTTATGTTGCTACTATGTACACTACATTTTCCATGATTTTTAACCTCTCTCACTGCCTTTATTACAAGATATTGGGTCATACATACATCTTTACCATGGTCTACACTGACAGACGCAACCAATTCCACAATAATTGCACTAACCAATTCTACATTATCATAAGACTGCCCCTCTTGTGGCTACTGTGTGAGAACAATTTTTGGCAACTATTAGTTGGACTTATTAGTTTGGCAGATTGGCCCTATCCCACGCACTATTTATAGCTGATTATTACATTACTCTTTCTTTTATGTCAAATAATTCCATGAGTCTTATACTCGTGAATTTTAACACCAAGATGAAATGTGTGAGCCATGAGATAAACGAACAAGACTTCACACACGACTTAGTGGACGTCTGACACCAGACAGCAATTAGTTACACGACAAAGTCACGGTGCTCTGACAATACACCACGTCTGCCAGTACCTTGGGTTGGACTGGCTGAGTGCTCCAACATTGTATCATCCATCATTAGATCTAAAAGAATGACATGCTGTTAATTACTGTGCCCTATGGTAAAATGAATATTGATCTTAAAGGGGTTGTCCAAAATGATGGCAATGGGGAGCTTTTTGTCAAAAGACAAAATGAAAGGAGACCAGATATAGTCATCTTTCTGGAGGCCCACTAGCTCCATCACCAGCTCTCTAGTCCACCGGCATCCAGTCCTGCCGGATCAGAATAGCGGATGTTACGTTCACTAAGTAAATGATGGCTTAGGTTATCCCAGGCTTTGTTGAATCCTGCAATTTGCTCATCCACCACATGTACGATTAAAGTCATGTCAGAACTTCTGGTCCGACCAGACTGGAAGCCCTAAGGATTGGAGTTCCAGTAATGGGTCCAGGGCTCCTCCGAGAGATAGAAGTAGTTGTCTTCCTAAGACTGATCTGCAGATCTTAGACAACCCCTTTAATAGAAAGGTTCACCTTTGCAACACATTCCTATCTGTCGCCATGGTTGCAGACTACAAACAAATGCTGTGTAGTCTGATCCTGCAGTTACAGCCTTGTTTGCTAAGTAGCAAAATGTAGAGGCCAACTGGGGCATAATTAGAAGAGGCTGAGCCCCATAGCAGACTGGTGAATGGGGCCCCCTTCCCCTTTAAAAAAAAAAAAAAAAAAAAAAAAAATATATATATATATTGTAGGGATCTTCCCGGGGGATGGTGTGTTAGGACACAGTTCACAGCAGACGTAGATGTATAAAAGATCAACTTGGCGTTTATTTTTAGCATAAACAGTCCAGCAAACATAAATACAGCAACACCGTGCTTTTAAAAGTTCAAACAAAAGACCTACCCGTCTGGGCGCTTACTAACAGGTTGTCTCACCTATCTAACACTCGTAAACACAGCGGCCGCATAGACAGGAAGATGCAGGGCTCCTCCAAACCCACATAGGCTGTTTCCTGGCTGAGAGCCCAGACCTGCAAGCTTTGGAAAGCTTTTACCTTCACAGGCTGATTAGGAGCAGAGCTCACCTGATCCAAAACCCGAACTGGATCGAGGGGAGGGAGTGGCAAGTCCCACTACCAAACCTACCTGCCACTCCATGTAAATCCAGGCCCGGCAAGATTAAACAACAACTCAGCAGCATAATACTGCTGAGCAACAGATCAATCCTGGACTTACCATCTCACACTACGTAGCAACCTAGGTGAGATGTACACCCCCTCGAGCACTTCTCCAGTGAGATGTCTACATATCCCCCCCCTCTTTTTCAGACCGGAGGGCTGAGCATTTTGTCCCCACAGACAATGTACCCTTGACAGTGCATCAGCATTCGCCTGTAATTTCCCTGGTCTGTGTTCCACAGTGAAATTGAAATTTTGTAGGGACAGAAACCATCTAGTCACCCTTGCATTTTTCTCCTTGTTTAGTTTCATCCATGTTAGGGGGGCATGGTCTGTCACTAACTTGAATTTCCTGCCTAGCAAGTAATACTTCAGGGATTCTAGGGCCCACTTCACTGCCAGACATTCACGCTCCACAATAGCATAATTCTTCTCGGCCGGGGTTAACTTCCTACTCAAGTACATCACCGGATGCTCCTCACCATTCACCACCTGTGAGAGAACTGCACCTAACCCTGTGTTAGAGGCATCTGTCTGGACCAGAAATTCTCGCCTGAAATCGGGGGTAACTAGCACAGGTTGTTGGCACAGAGAAGACTTAAGGCTTTGGAAAGCCTTCTCGGCCTCTGGAGTCCACGTCACCATTGCTGACTTTCCGCCCTTTGTCAAGTCAGTTAGCGGGGCTGCAATTGAGGCAAAGTTCGGCACAAACCTACGGTAATAGCCCGTAATACCCAGGAAAGCTCTGACCTGTTTCTTTGACAGGGGTCTAGGCCAATTCTGTATTGCCTCAATTTTATTTAACTGTGGCTTAATCAAACCCCTCCCAATAATGTAACCCAGGTACTTGGCCTCTTCTAGGGCTAGTGCACACTTCTCGGCATTTATGGTCAACCCTGCATCACTTATGGCATTCAACACAACCTGTACCTTACAGAGGTGACTTTCCCAATCGGGACTAAAAATGACCACATCATCGAGGTAGGCAGCTGAATAATCACGATGTGGTCGCAGAATCAAGTCCATCAACCTCTGAAAAGTCGCAGGTGCTCCATGTAACCCGAATGGCATCACTACATACTGGAACAACCCCTCAGGGGTGGAGAATGCAGTTTTCTCTTTAGCCTCATCAGTAAGAGGAATCTGCCAGTAGCCCTTTGTGAGATCGAGGGTGGTTATGTACCTGGCATTACCCATCTTTTCAATCAGCTCATCTACCCTGGGCATAGGATAAGCATCGAACTTGGAGATCTCATTCAACCTTCTGAAATCGTTACAGAACCTCCAAGTTCCATTGGGCTTTGGGATTAGCACAATCGGACTGGACCATTCACTCTGTGAAACTTCAATCACTCCTAGGTCAAGCATACGTTTCACCTCAGCAGACACTGCCTCTCTGCGTGCTTCTGGTATCCTATAGGGCTTGAGGTTTACTCTGCTTCTAGGCCCAGTTTCAATGTGATGACGGATGAGGTGTGTACGCCCTGGAAGGTCAGAAAACTTGTCTTTGTTTTTCTGCAAAAACTCCTTAGCCTCCTGTTTCTGTGACCCTGATAGGGTATCACCAACCTTGACCGAAGGGATTGGTTGTGACAAATTATTACCAGGATTTGTTGCCACCAAGGATTCCCTGTCTTTCCAGGATTTGATCAAGTTTATGTGATAAACTTGGAAAGGCTTCCTTCTACCTGGTTGGTGCACCTTATAGTTTACCTCACTGACCTTTTCAACAATTTCATAGGGACCTTGCCACTTCGCTAGGAATTTACTCTCTATAGTGGGAACTAGTATGAGAACCCTGTCACCTGGGTTAAATGTCCTGATTCTCGCAGAACGGTTGTAAATTCTACTTTGGCTCTCTTGCGCCCTCTGGAGGTGTTCCCTTACTAGGGGCATTACAGTGGCTATACGGTCCTGCATTTGTGCTACATGCTCGATAACACTTTTGTATGGGGTGGACTCACTCTCCCATGTCTCCTTTGCAATATCTAATAGACCCCTAGGGTGACGACCATAGACCAACTCAAAGGGAGAGAACCCTGTGGACGCTTGGGGAACTTCCCTCACAGCAAACATCAGGTAAGGTAACAAGTGATCCCAATCACGACCATCTTTTTCTACCACTTTCTTCAACATATGTTTGAGGGTTTTATTAAACCTCTCCACCAATCCGTCTGTCTGGGGGTGATATACAGAGGTGCGTATAGGTGTGATTTTAAATAGCTTACATAGCTCCTTCATCACCTTAGACATAAAGGGCGTACCTTGGTCAGTCAGGATTTCTTTGGGGATCCCAGTCCTAGAGAACATATAAAACAGCTCCCGGGCAATTGTTTTAGATGCAGTGTTTCTTAAGGGCACAGCCTCAGGATAGCGGGTCGCATAGTCTAAGACAACCAAAATGTACTGGTGTCCTCTAGCCGATTTTACAATGGGACCCACTAAATCCATGGCAATACGCTCAAAAGGCACCTCTATAATGGGGAGCGACACCAAAGGACTACGAAAATGTGACACTGGGGCGCTAAGCTGACATGTGGGGCATGACTCGCAGTATTTTTTAATGTCATCATAAATTGCAGGCCAATAAAACCTCTGGAGGACTCTCTCCCGCGTTTTTTCAGTCCCCAAGTGTCCCCCAAGAACATGGTTATGTGCCATGTCAAGCACCTGACGCCGGTACGGCTTAGGGACCAGAAGCTGTTCCACAATTTCATCATTAATTTTAGTGACTCTATAGAAGAAATCATTAGTCACGGAAAAATGTGGAAATTTATTCTCAGCATCTGGTTCCTGAGGTACCCCATTCAAAACAGTAACCTGCTCTCTCGCATTTTTAAGAGTGGGGTCCTGCAACTGTGCAGTCCCAAAATTAACCCTAGACACCTCTAAGTCTGGTATATTTTGCTCAGTGGGAGGAGCTTCCTCCTCCTCTCCAGCCAGGACCTGTAAAGGAAAAGCATCACTTTCATCCTGCACAGTTTTATCATTTACAGTGGGTAATGCAACAACCTTAGGGGTATTCTCACTCCTTTCGGGGGTTTTTCTTTTTCCCCATAAAGCCCAGAACAACGGAAAATCTCGTCCCAATATTACATTATGCATGAGGTTTTTAACCACACCCACTTCATACTGTACGGAGCCTAGTTCAGTCCCGACTTTAGCCAGCACTATAGGGTAAACTTTTGTATCACCATGTATGCAAACCACACTCATGTGTTTTTTTGACCCAAAGTCCCCAGCCACCAGGCTGGCATGCACCAAGGTTACAAGGCTTCCTGAGTCCAGCAACGCCTTAACAGGGAAGTCATTAATGGTAATGTTGCAGACTTGCGGTTCAGTCTCTAGTCCAGGAACTGCAACACAAGATGGTTCCGCAAATAGCGACTGACGCCGGCTAGCGTCACACTCCATTGGCTCAGAGGTAAGGGGGCAATGGGCAGACACGTGTCCCACCTCATGGCATCTCCAGCACTTGATAGGGCCTTGTCTCCCTGGCAGGGAGTCCTTTTTAGGGCCACTTGGCCACCCGGGACCATCGCCAGTCTTTTGCCCCTGAGATACCTCTTGAGCCATTTTCCCTCGATCAGCACCCCTCCACACTCCCCCAATCGATGGAAGTCTCTTACCAGGTGACGGCACAGACCTGGCACTCCGGGGAGGTGAAGAAGCTGCAGGAACATCACGGAGGTAGTCCTCAGTCGCTTGGAACCTCTCCACAAGGTTGACAAGTTCGTCTGCATTCTTAGGATCACCTTGTCCCACCCAGCGTTGCAGGTCAGCAGGCAGTGCTCGGAGGTAGCGATCCATCACGACCCTCTCTAGGATCTGTGCAGGAGTAGAGGTGTCTGGCTCCAACCACTTTCTTGCCAAATGGATCAGGTCATACATCTGGGACCTCGCAGATTTGTCCAGACTGTAGTTCCAGTTGCGTACCCTCCGGGCACGGACAGCAGCGGTAACTCCTAGTCGGGCAAGTATCTCTGCTTTTAGCCGAGTATAGTCCTTGACCTCCTGCTCACTGAGGTCATAGTAGGCCTTTTGAGGTTCACCTGTTAAATAGGGCGCAATGACCTCTGCCCACTCAGCAGCTGGTAGCTTCTCTCGCTCAGCCACACGCTCAAAGACAGTTAGGTAGGCCTCAACATCGTCCTCAGCAGTCATCTTTTGCAGCGCTCGCTGCACAGCCCGTCTCACATAAAAAGTCTCTGGAGCGGCTGCCACCGCTGGCTGTGGATTAGCCTCTGCAGACGCCTCTTGCTTAGCTATCAGGAGCTCGATGAGTTTTTGTTGTTGAGCCATTGCTTGTTCATGGCGCAGGTTAGCCGCTGTCTGAGCCTGCTGCTGTTGCAAATTCACTTGCATAAACTGCTTCCACATCTCCTCCATGGCGCTTGTCTGTTTTTGGAGTGAAGTAGCAGTCTTCACCCAGGACATAAGCAGCTGTAGCCAAGTTGATACACACCGTTGCCCCTAGCAACCGTTTTTGCCCGCTCCGCAGCACCAATTGTAGGGATCTTCCCGGGGGATGGTGTGTTAGGACACAGTTCACAGCAGACGTAGATGTATAAAAGATCAACTTGGCGTTTATTTTTAGCATAAACAGTCCAGCAAACATAAATACAGCAACACCGTGCTTTTAAAAGTTCAAACAAAAGACCTACCCGTCTGGGCGCTTACTAACAGGTTGTCTCACCTATCTAACACTCGTAAACACAGCGGCCGCATAGACAGGAAGATGCAGGGCTCCTCCAAACCCACATAGGCTGTTTCCTGGCTGAGAGCCCAGACCTGCAAGCTTTGGAAAGCTTTTACCTTCACAGGCTGATTAGGAGCAGAGCTCACCTGATCCAAAACCCGAACTGGATCGAGGGGAGGGAGTGGCAAGTCCCACTACCAAACCTACCTGCCACTCCATGTAAATCCAGGCCCGGCAAGATTAAACAACAACTCAGCAGCATAATACTGCTGAGCAACAGATCAATCCTGGACTTACCATCTCACACTACGTAGCAACCTAGGTGAGATGTACACCCCCTCGAGCACTTCTCCAGTGAGATGTCTACAATATATATATATATATATATATATATATATATATATATACATTATATATACATACATACATCAATAAATAATACACACATACATATAATACCATATACAGACATACAGCATATGCACACCCAATATCCTGGATGCTGGACCCCCTGACACTGTAGGCCCCATAGCTGCTGCCACTGTAGTTACACCCCTGAGTGCCAATGTATCTGCATGATCAGACTACAATGAGTTTGTTTGTAGTCTGTTACTATGGAAACATACAGGTCAACTGAAGATCTTTGATAGGTTGCAAAGGTGGACATTGCCTTTAACCTAAATATCCAGAAACAGGTCAACTTTCAACGTGTCACAAATCACTGGTTACTTTATGGCCGGTCGATATTTTGGAAAACCAAACACTGCATATAAGTACAGTAGTGTCCTTACAAACCCTCCTTCTCCTTGCTGACCATGACCTTATGGAGATGTTACACCGCATCCCAATGGGGAATGTGGCCTCAATGGTACCTGGAAGCCACAAACTCTGATAAAATATAAGCTGATAGTACCAGACCTTATTCAACTGCATCTAATGATCCCTGAAGCAAAGTAAATACAAATTAGAATGTGACCCAAGAGGTTTGGCACAGTAACCGGAAGTGATTTTAAGGACATTGTCCGCTTCAGATGATGTATGTCCACCTGGACTGATATGAACTTCATCCTATTCCGATGCACCAACAATCCCATTTTCCACAATATGATGGTAACTATTAGCATAATTTTCAAAGTTGATTGACCATGGATAACAAATGTAAGAAGATTACCAGTCACGGTGCTTGGATCTATGAGTAATGTCCCGGGTTTATCCATACTTGACTTAGTAAATGTGACTATTTTCCTATTGGGAAACCTTTATAAAGCAACGTATTACTGTTTTTTTTCCTCCAATCATGGTAGACAATTATTATAACGATCGCTCTGAGGTAACAGTGACAATATCAGGCTGTGTGATGTGAGAATTGTTATTCCACTAAGCCCATCACTAGGGTAATGTGAAGTTTCAGCTTTTTGTGGAGGGTTAGGGAATGACTAGGTTCTGTAGTATGATGGGAATGTTATCACTGTTGGTATGAGAGTGGTTTTGCAGTGTCCATTAGTTGCAGTGTCCATGATGCATGTGTGTATTATAATATCCATAAGCCCCCATACATACAACAGAAATCCAAAAAGTGTCCATTTTGGCTTCTTCAGGCTCATACAGTAAAATGTATAAGGTGTAATAATAGGGTCTTCCTATTAGAGACATCTACGATAACAATTCATGTTTCCCTGTACGGAAATTAGACAAGTAACCCCCCCTCCCAGTCCGGTATAAAATTAAGTGGAGCCATAAAATTACTTTTCCAACAAAACAGTAACATTCAAAGTCCTTATTTCAGTCCATTACAATGGACATGATTTGATGGAAACATAATGAATTGCTGACGCATTTCGGGCTGTAACTGTAAGCCCTTATTGTTACAGCCCGAAATGCGTCAGGAACTCATTGTGTTTCCATAACATGCAAGTATTACATGACAGACCTGGCTTTCTATCAGGTCCATCATATTAAAGAGACAGAACATTACATACACACCGGAGATCAAAATAAGAGAACAACGTATAATCAGAAGTAATGTCATGTCCACTGATCAACAATTGATGGATTTCTTTGTAAGGGGTCACCAGGCCACTAGAACAGCGCTTTACAAAATTACCAAATTATATCAACAAATGGTTATTTTGCAAAAAATATGATAATCATAATTAGAGAACAGGAATAATTGTAACACAGAGAGAGATTATAATGACCTTTTCGGAAGGTCCCACCAAAACTAGGGAGTGCAAAGGACCTCAGCCCCGGCCACAGGCCATCACTAGTCTCTCACACGGATCTGCTGGGATCTGCTCCGCTCTTCTTCCAGTCTCTTCCACAGTTCTGTGAATATTGAGGGTTTCTTGGACCATAACTTTGTCACCAAGGATTTTCCATACGTTTTCTATTAGCTTTAGATCTGGCCATTTCATTGTTTCAATGTTTTCAGGTTCAAGGAACAGCTTTGTGTGACAGGGGGCATTGTTCTGCATGAAAATTGCGGACTGGTTCAGTGACAAATTCAAGGAAGGAATCACGTGTTGTTGAAGAAGGTTCTGATAAACACTTGCAATCACTCTGCCATGTAGCTGTATGAGAGGTCGAACTCCTGCTGCAGAAAACATTCCCCAAACCATGACACTTCCTCCATCACCTTTCACTGGCTTCTTTACACACTTTGGGTTCCGTCTTGCGCCAGTTTGTCGACGAACATAATTGTTCCCATCAGATGAACTGTGGAGCCCTTCTCCCCTGTCCACACAACATTCTCCTCAGCTAAGGTGAGTCTCGCCTTTTGATTCTTTCTGCTAATGAAATGTTTGGTCACTACAGAGTGGGATTTCAGTCCAAATGCTTTTTAACGTTGAGACACTGTATCACGAGACAGAACCTCCCCCTGTTCAGTGCTGAACTGGAGAGCAATTCCGGCTGTAGTGTTGGAGATTCTCTGCATTATCCTGTCCTCCCTTGCATTTCTATTTCGAGGGTGGCGATCTTTCTTGGGGGACTTGAATGAATATGTAACGTTGTAAAAATGCAATATTTTGGAAAAACACAGACTTAGAATTCTCTTTCTACGGCTGATAGGGTCACCCATTTGGCCTTCATCTGGACAACCCACTGCTGGAGGGTTTCAGTCACTTTGGAACGGCTCACCACACCTTGCAGGTATCTAAAAGTCTTCTCTAATTTTGATCATTGTCTTTTACAATTATCTCACTTATATTTCAATTCTCTGCTTTAGACTATATTTAATTTATGAAATAAGCTTAAAATATAGATTTTTACCCATGTTAGGATATAATCACTTAGGATTACACAATGACCTTGACATTTAGGAAATTCGGTGTTGTTCTCTAATTTTGATCTCTGGTGTATGTTGCGCAAGAAGCTTTTATTCAGCTCTGCCACTAAAAAAACCATTGTCCATGTAATAATACGCCCTGTGTATTATATATATATAGTTTATCCCAGGGTACCAATTTAATAAAATGTTTATACTTATTTATATAGAATTATGTAGAATCCGGTTATGTGAGACACATATTCCCCCAATGTTTTCAATATGTATATGCATATACATGTGGGTCGGTGGCGTAAGTCACACCTTCTATAATCTAGTTTGTTATTGGTTGCTGCACATTATATAAAATTTTTGGGTTTTATGCCGAAACGCGTCAACTAAAATTTGTGTTTTCACCAAGGCATGTACATTATAATGCACAGTGAACGGGGAAGTCATTTCAAGGTCTCCCTATTTTGGACCTCTTTGTTATCCAACAAGAACCTTACCAATGCATAGTGAGACGCTGCTGCCAAAAGTGATCGACGCGGACTAAACTATATGGAAGGGGTGAGCTATACTGGTTTATATGCATTCTCCAACATATGAAATAAAATGAACAAGTTTTCAGTGGATCAACTTGGTGATCCACACTAGAGTGGGAATACTGAGTGATACGAGTAACTTCCGATTAGGCAGGGCTGGATAGGATTTAAAAAAAAATGTGCAGTTTTTTTGCGTAATGATTCTAAGATTATATCAAGAATGGTGTGATCGATATCAAGAAAGTCAAACGAAACGGGATCTTGTGGACATCGACAAAAGGGGTCAATGAAGTAGTTCAAGAGACATTATACCAAAAACAAACATTCTGAATATAATATTATTGTGCCAATATTCATGATCAAACACACAAGTTATTATTCCTTAACACCATTCGGTTAAAACGGCAGAAGACTATTTCAAGTAAATGGGCACAGTAAATGGGCACAAGCATTGGATTCGGGTGTAAAGCCATCGTCAGGTGAGATGAGTGCAGATTTCTAATGTGCCTTGTTGATTTGAGGGTCAAAAATAACTAGGAAATTGAATTCATGAACCCTTTATATCCAGTGTCATTCTGGAAACAGAATGCGGAATTGGGGATGGCACAAAAGACCTCGGTGTCTAATATCAAGGTAATACCTGAACATTCCAATATGCAATATACTACTAGGTTGTCTGACCATTATATGTATGTTGGAGGTATATGTTAGGCACATACACGACTGACAGAAACTGCAAAACTGCCTCTGATAAATGTTAGTATGAAGATAATCTTCTGAATATTAGACGACTATTAGTACTCACAATTTCATTGTCCATTATCCAATCTTCATTTAGGGACAGTAATGGGGTCAACATTCACCCTCAGCTTGTAAATCTAAGTATGCTCTTACAAGTATTTCTCTAAATATCTTTGAAAGATCTAAGAAAGTCTTTTCTGTGTGGTTTAAAGTTTCATAAGTCAGAAAACAGCAAAATATCTATATAAAACAGCGACATCCTGATACTTAAGACTTATATGAAATCTGCTTATATTTTTAAAGCGAAAATTAAAGCAATTTGTTTAGGTTACCTAAGGATCAAATAATGTGCATCAAAACATGGCAAATTGGTGCATTTATGTCAATTTTATAAATGACATAAAGACCCAATTGAGCAGATATCAAGTTGGTGTATTTTCTAAAAATTTTCAGAATATGCCTGGGCCCCAGGGCTTCTAGGGGGCCAGTGCCACACACATCATTCAAATTTTATACTGCCATGTAGAAAATGTAAAGATGTGGGGCCTCCCGCCCCCCATTCCTCATATATACGTGTCAGCAGGACCACCACTAGGAAGCTTGGGGCAGACAAATTTTGTGCCCCACCCCGCACAGAATGATAATCTGGCCCTGTGTGCACAGTAAGTTCCCTGCACCTGGGAAATGAGAAGGGTTTTCTGTGACTTGGGGCCCCCTGAAACTAAAACAACCATTATGGCGACCTGTGGCTCCAGTCACACGTGTACAGAAGAGAACTTTCACGATTGTTGAAGGTCTTCCAAAGGTCCTTAAACAACACAATTTCTTACCCCAGAAGCTTGGTTCTTGTACTGTATGTAGGCGGTAAATCTTAAACTAATACAAAACTGATGGGGGAAGCCTTCATTTTCATACAAACCCGTTTTAAATCTAAAAAATTTTTTTTTTTTGGGGGGGGGGTAATTTTTTTTTTAACTAATTACGGTACCTTTTAAGAGTTGCATTCACTAAACCAAAAGAGTCGTTAAGCAGTATCATAGCATCTCTAACATTCATGCTTTGCTACTAAATGTATTAAAGAGGTTTTCCATTAAAAAAAATATAAAAGTTACTAAAACTTTCTTCTCTATCAAGCCACCGTTAGTGGTTACTTTTATATAGTTCTGAGAAACGTTAGGATAAAGATGCAGCGAGGGCTGAAAGTTTTCTATCGAGGTCCAGCAGGAAGTATCAAAATAGTAAATATGGGAGAACAGTAACTCCCCTTCCCTCCATTTTAATGGAAAACCCATTTAATTGCGACCAATGCTACGGGCTAAGTTGCATCACTATAAAGTATCTCCATGCTTTCAGACTTTTTGTTTTTCCATGCACAATAGTATAACATGATTGAATTTAGCTCCGATCATTCATCTGAAGGTCCCATCTTTGGCTGGTTCGGAAGTTCTGGAAAGCATGTTTTACTATCGGATGCCTACCAGGAGAGCACATGTAGGGTCAGACAATATGTAAGGAGAAAGACTCTAAAAATTAATCATGGTGAGATGTTAAAGTGCCAATCCTCTTAAATGTTAATGCTCTTCATTCACAGAACGGGGATAAACGGTTCTCCAAAAGCAATTTTTTTTATCTTCTTGTGTGTTGTCAAAATTTCTCCAACTTTTAGTAGAATTGGCCTACAATGGATGTTCCTGCAATCAAATCCTATAACATGTCCACAGGTAGGGGGTAAATGTCTGATTACTGTGGGTCTGACTGGTGGAACCCTAATGAATTGTAAGAATGGAGGTCACACGTTCTATATTCTAATAGATATTCATACATGCCTGAAATAATCACAATTCCATCCGAACTGCCGGGCACATTGATTATTATCTCCTCTACGTCACCTCCACAGTGGACATGGAGAGGTGTCAAGTGGGAAATCGGAGTGGATCGGTATAGGGCGTTCCTGCCCAGTCACTATACCCTGCGACCATTCAGGCTTGGAAATATGGCAATTGTTTGCAAATTAGGATGCCGGCACCTCCTCATGTATCCTATACGTTGGAGGGGCAAGACCTACTCCATATGCCTTGCCGTATGATAAATGTCCCCTATTTGTCGATGCATTTACTATCTGTTGGTTCAACAGATTGCACATGGACAAATTAATTTCTATGGGCACATGAACGCTCCCCTGTGTGTAATCCAACTGCCTGGGATGCCAAACCCGGAGCAGGTTCCTGGTCATTTTTGCAGACTGGACTATCACGTCTACGCAGATGACATGCCGGTCCACTGATTTCTCACACCAAGCACAAAATCCCCTATAAAGACAGATTTAAAGGCTACAGCTACCCCTACAAGGAACCTGCTAGTTCACTACCTTCTGATAATAGAAAGTTCCTTGTAAGTTTTAGCTTTAATCCGTCAGATTAATAAGACTTAAAAATTGGTCAGATTTCCTTCCGAGTTGCGTGAAGTGGAGCTTCTGCTATAAACTTGTTCCATGAGATATCTAGACCTTATACATTGTAGAAAATTGACTTTTGGAGAACCCTTTATCCGTTGAGTTAATAGAAGTAGTAAGTTATTGCACCATCTTTCCCCTGACAACTATGAAGCTACTACCTGTCCATGCACAAGGAGACTACAGTATCCATGCCTCTAAGAAGCGGCCATCTCAGCAAGGGATTGAGCGCCTGTATAGGTCAAGCAGCACTCAAAAATATTTTCAAAGACTACCGACCGGCCAGCTCTCTCTCCTTACTCCTTCTCTTTTTCTCCATCCTGCGCAGTCTTTTCTCCTCTCTTCTCTTGGCTTCTTCTTCCTCTTGGTGCTGTCGACATTTGTGAAAATTCTCCACCACCACCCCCACAAACATATTCAGGACAAAGAATGCAACAATCAGCAGGAAGGATATGAAGTAAAGGAGCATCCAGGGGTTGTAGTTCATCACTGGCTGAAAAGAACAGACATTACTGATATTACATAGGTTAGGTAAGTCAGTGGGTGCAGCGATCACCCAGCTTAGTCATCTTCACAAGAACAAAAAAAAAAACACTTTTTACCTGAAGGTAGGAAACTGTTTCTCTAGGGTAGATACCCTATAAAACAATATCCGACCTAGTAAATAGCCTTCATTCATATCTAGGCATATCAGCCATCACCTATAGGTAGCTACCCTTTAAGTCAACGTCCTACAAGGTAAATAGCCTTCATTCATATCAAGGCATATCAGCCATCACGTATAGGTAGCTACCCTATAAGTCAATGTCCGACTCATAAAATAGCCTTCATTCATATCTAGGCATATCAGCCATCAATTATAGGTATCTACTCTATAAGTCAATGTCTGACCCATTAAATAGTCTTCATTTATATCAAGGCATATCACTTATAGGTAGCTACCCTTTTAGTCAATGTCCCACCCAGTAAAAAGCCTTTATTCATGTCAAAACATATCAGTCATCACCTATAGGTAGCTACCCTTTATTTCCATCCATTCATTTATATCAAGGCATATCAGCCATTGCTTATAGGTAGCTACCCTATAAGTCAATGTCTGTCCTTGTAAATAGCCTTCATTCATATCTAGGCATATCAGCCAAACCAGAGAACACCTCCACAATTCTTAAAGGAAACCTACGATCAGGAATCTACTTATTAGGGTAGATATGATGGTAGGTTCTTTCTAACATCCTACGACCTAAACTATCTTTCTCTTATCCTATAATACTTCCTAACCTGATCTAAACTTTATCTATCTAATATGCAAATTTTTGGGAGAGTTTACTGGGGTGTGGAGTAGTCTTTGCTCCCAAAGCCTGGAAGGGCTACTCCACACCCCAGGAGCCTCTGCATATTAGTTCAAGTATAGATCAGGGTAGGAAGTATTAAAGGATTAGAGAAAGATAGTTTAGGGCTTAGGAGGAACCTATCACTGGATCCATCTGGATGGATCTGTAGAAAGGTTAATTACAATGAAGCACTGTACAGTCGGATCTCTGCAGAACCCTATGGAAACTGCTTCCGGTATCTCCACCAGCGAGACATAAAAAATAGAAATAGTGAAAAATAGAAAAAAAGCTCCCAAAAAAATTCTCTCTGCAGATGCGGTTACTACCCCGTGTCACATTAGTTTCCTCTTTAATAGGTCATTATCTGCTTGATTATCCATACACATGATTCATGTATCTCATTAGTTCATCAATTGGATGGAAATGCAAAAACAACTATTGCGTCAAAAATTCTGGCAGCCAGGGATCAGTAGACTCCCACATTCTTGTGATCAGTGTACGGTAGGTCCGAGAGTTAAGTGTTACATATTGAAACATTAGATCAAGAGAAATAATTTTTTGTGTATTATAAAATTTTTTTTTCAAGATTATGAGAAAATCACATTGATTCTAAAATAACATAACACACAGAAGCAGAGGTGTAATAATTGGTAAAATAGTACCTGCTGGTCCACCCCCACCGCGTCCAGTCCATCATACATGATGTCAACCCATCCATCCTTGGATGCCAAGACAAACAGGGACATTAAGGCCTATGAAGACACAAGCAATAAACATTGGACATTTTATTACTAACCAATCCGCTTATGCCAATAAATACGCTGGGAAATGTAGATCTACAGATTGCAGACAGTGTAAGGTATTTGTGTAAGAGTACGTTTATGTATTGGTGTAGCAGCAGAACTGTGCACTATGGGTGTGTCCTCACACTGCTGCGCTCCTAGTACTTTACTCCATAGCCCATCCCCTCTGAGTTTATGTATTGGTGTAGCAGCAGAACTGTGCACTATGGGTGTGTCCTCACACTGCTGTGCTCCTAGTACTTTACTCCATAGCCCCTCCCCTCTGAGTCACTGCTGTAGTATGCAACCAAAAGTCTATCACAGCATGGATCTCCCACACAACATTTCACAGGTATTCCATGCAATGTAATTACTTTATATTTTATTTTTTTGTGTACATTAACCAGGTACATTTTTCTAGGTACCTTGAAAGAAAATCTACCATCAAATCCATCATGACAAACCAGGGACACTTCGTCATCGATCCAAACACAGTGACTGTGGTAATCATCTTACATTAGTTATTCATGGTCTCCTTCCTTCTAACATCAACTTTTATAATTATGCTAATGAGCCTGAACGGCTCTGAGGGCATTGCCAGAAAAACTGCAGCTTCACAGGTTGTTACAATGAGCAGAGCAGGTCTCCCCTGCTGGAATTTGAAGGTAGATTCCCTTGATAATGCTGTACAGAGGAATTCTTAGTAATGATGGATTCGTGTACGTACCTGACCGAGATTATCAAAATTGTACTTATGACGGATCCACTTGTATCTAGCGTCAAGACAGTCAGATTTGTTTGTGATGTTTTTTGTGTCCTCCCCCAAGCAATAAAAAAATTTTCCTTTAAAGAGCTGAAAGTAATAAAATTATGTATATTAATCACAATAATCCTTATAATCTACATCCCACAAATAGTCCTGTGATAAAAAAAAAATAACAAAATTTCTGATCTTAGATCAGTGGGTGTCCATCTATTGGGCCGACTTTCCCCGATCCAAAATATATATCTAAAGGTCTACATGAGCCCTGGTATTGGATTGGGTCAAAAGCACCTGAATTATATGTGATATGTCCTGATGAAGACAGAAAGGGAAGTGAGGCCTCACTCTAGTGATGAATGGGGTCCTAGTGTTGACCTTAGAGTGATAGGGCGTAAATGAGTTATGAATTCTGTTGGGCAACTTTAAAATGGTGTTTTTTTTTTGTCAAAATAGCTGTAAGGGGCGGAGTCAAAACAGAAAGATGGACACAGACTGTGAGCCCTTAAACTGAATCCATGCAACTTCTCCCTTCCTACCACCCTAGGTGGTGCCAAGGAACTGGGCGACAGTCCCTGTTTAACTCCAAGTGATAAATAGAGACAAGGACAAGACAAACAAACGAATAAGAAGATTGGTCAGTGCCGAGTCAAAACCTAGAGGACAACGAAGTACCAAATTGATAGACAAAGTAATAACCAGAAAGACAAGCAAAGGGGTCAGACAAGACCACATATAAGCAGGCAGAATACATACAAACTAAGTAAAATGTGAACAAGCACTAAGTAAAGGATCCCACAACCTTTTATGTGATGTCAGAATCCTGGTTCAAACACTGGTAGGATAAGTAGTAAATAAGTAGTAAACTACTGCTAGGAAGAAACTGATCAGTATTCACACTAGTAAAGACAGAACAATGTTTATCGGTATATCCTTAGCCACTCCTTGTTGACCACAGATATTACAATCCCCTTCAAATCACTTATTTATTTACTATTTATTTTACGTACGTGAAATCTTGTTTGGTACATACCTGTACACCCAGGATCCCGAATATAATGAAGAATGCACAGCAGATCACCACGATGTTCCCGATGGGCTTCAAGGATGACATTAAAGTTTCCACCACAAGTTTGAGCCCTTGAGCGCGACTTATAACCCTACATCAAAGAGAACAAACAACATGGAAAAAATATTCCAGAAAGTCAGATCTGTAAATTACCAGCCAAAAAGTGAACTAAGATTCTTACAACTTGCAAATATTGTGGTCTGTGTTTTTTCAAAATGTGTTGGGTCGATCACATTGACTACTCTTAAAAGGGTATTGTGGGATGAAGAGAGGGCCGGCGCCAGCACTGGACATATGGGGGCAAATGCCGGGGCCCAGAGCTGCTGGGGGGGCCCACATAAGGAGGCTTTATATAAAATAACCATGAGAGGCCTGTCTGGTGTGATAAACTAGGGAATATTTTAGGGACCGGAGACTGTTAGGGCCTACCAAGGCTCTGCCGCCCAGGGGCCTACTGAAACCTAGAGTTAACCCTGGATGTAGATATTTATCCGGCAGCTTCCTGAAGGGGCAGCTGTGGCAGGTGGGTAGATTTGGGAATTTGGGATTGGCAGGTACCAGTTTGGTAAGTTGGATGTTGGCCCTTCTATGCTGTATATTTCTATGTGATGTTGACTAAAAAGTGGCCTAAATTTTTGCCAAAATCAAAAGGTATTTTAATAATTTTAAAAGGGGAAAATCTCACCCCTTAAAAAATTTAAGTAGCATCAAATAATTTTGTGACCTATGTACAGTACATTTATGTTCCACTACCCATAGGGTATAAAAAACTGGAACTGTGACTTCTCCTCTGTATGACCAGCTCACTATACTATATGTGGCACTAATACATCTATTTCTTACCGTAAGGGTCTTAGGGTCCGAAGAAGTCTCAATACCCGTAACATTCCCAGAATCTTGGTGCCGCTATCAGAAACCAATGACACCAGGATGTCAATCACAGAAATCAGAACCAGCATGCCATCCAGGAGATTCCAGCTACTTCTCAGATAAGCTTTGCCACCAAAGCACAGGTTGAGCGCCACCACCTATGCGGAAGCAATGAAATAATATACGATATAACACATAATTAAAAAATCTACATAAATGAGGACCTTTCCAAACTCCACTTCACCCATTTAGTAGTGGTTGGAACTTTTTTTTTTAGAGCTTTCCTGAGTTTTCACTGATGGTATTTTCAGCACCCAATATACTAGGTAGGTCATCTGGTGGGTGGTCCTAGGTTAGAGCACACAGCTTGACTCCACCCTTGAAGAGTCTAATTAGCATATTGGGTTAAGTATAAGATCCTAAGAGGGTCACCCATTTAGTACTTACTCTAGTGAAATTTGCCTGTAGTCCTTGCGGTCCGAGGTCCAGCCCCCCTCCATCATAACCACTCCCATATCAATGGTAGGCGGAGCACGCCACATATGGTTGTCCCTCCCCTTTTAACCACTGATATGGGAGTGGTTATTACTAAGGGGGTGGGCATGTAGTAATGTCTCCACGGCCCCCACCATCCACTGGAAGCCAGCATGACATGGGACGTCACAGGAAGTCCTGAGTCCTGCTGTCCATAGTGACCCATGGTTCTCATCAGCGAATGGGAAACTTTATCAGGTTTTATGGGTGACCCTACAGAGGCTTATACTTACAATGTTAAAGTTTTCTATAAGTGGCCAATCCCTTTAAAAGCTGATCTACTTTTTAGATAAAATGGTGACAGTTTGTCTTATAGAATAAAATCTTTGTTTTAGCCGCTGCCCCCTATCTGCAGAAATCTTTGAAGATGTAATCACATCTGAAGTCCGAGCACCAAAAATTACTGGGGCATTCTAATGTAATCATTATGTAGATATAATTACATCTGAAAGACACAGAGCCAATCGGTCTGCCCTGAAACTTTCACATGTAATTACATGAGCCGACAAAATAAAGAGAAGCGAGGAAAAAAGAGTAAGCAAAATGTGAACACAGACTTACATCAGAACACATTATGCAAGAAAAGCGACGAATTCTCACCTTTACCGTCATCTCCGCCAGGAAAATCAAAGTAAAAATGTAGTTGGATAACGTCAGAAATATTCTTTCCTGAAAGAGATAAATATAGCAATTATTGGGGAGTCCTCTTAGCAAATAGTAAAATGTATTTTTAAAAAATTAACATTTTTAAAATAATTTTTAAAATAATAATGCAAACATTTTGAAAATAGAGGTGAAACTTCCCCTTTAACAGGAGTCTACCACCACCGTCACCAGAATGGCAGCATGTTATAGAGAAATCCACTGTGATTTCCAACATACCTAGTGATTTCTGTCCATTATACTATTTCCAAGATATTCCCAGGTTAATCCATATGCTAATGAGGCAGTTGGTGCACTCCATTATGTCCTCAGTATCTGAAACGCTGCTATGTCCCCCTTAAATAATGTTCATCTTCACCCAGTATCATTCAGTGCTTCTCACAAGAGAAATATCCTTCTTATCTGATGGAGAGGCAGGAAAAGAAGTGCTCCAGGTGCTGGGTGCACCCACTGCCTCATTAGCATATGGATTAAAGTGGGAATTTCTCGTAAAGGACAGAAATAATACAGGTATATATTGAAATCAAAGTGCATTTCCCTACAACATGCTGCTGGAAGATTACAATGCCTGGGGAAGGTGGTGGACTCACCAGTTGTGTAACTTGAAGCTGATGGGCCCCCGTGCAAAGTCTGTGCCAGGCCCCCGACTATAATGTATGGTTTATAGTAAGAGTCTTCTAATATGGGAAAGTGACACCATAAGTGCCCCCTAGACCTCTTGGGCCCTGGTGCGACCGCAACCTCTGCACCCCCTCAAGTTACGCCCCTGGGACTCACTTTAAGGATCACCTTAGTTCCGTGGAGTTGCCCATAATTGAGTTGACCCAACACATAGAAATGGGGCTATAGAGATACTTACAGCACTATGAGGATCAATTTTAGGTCTTTCCATTGCGATAGTAATGCAGTTCAGAAATATAATGACTAACACCACGTGGTCGAACATCCTATGGGTGATGATTTTATGACACATTAGACGAAATCTATAAAAAAAGAAAAGGAATGAAGAATTTCTTTACATTTATTATATTATCCACCGTTTGTTGCAGCAAAGCTTTAGTTTGGAGCTAACATACTTTCAAGAACATATAGTAAAACATTGTAGATTTCCCAAAGTAAACTGAAAAGTGGGAAGGGCGTTTGGCAATATTCGGCAGGCAACAAAACCACCATCAGTGCCAGCCCCTAACCCCTGGCATATTGTGGAGCTAACAGCAATGTCATCTGGCTGAATACTATTCTTCAGTAAGACATTACAGGACTGGATGAAGACTTCTAATGACCGGCACGTACTTGGAGTAAGGCGGGAACAGGTACAGGGACCAGGTCTCTCTTTCCTTGCACCATTCCGGGAGATGGGCTGTTATCCAAGCTTTCAGCCTTTCAGTCTTGCTCTATAAAAATAAAACATAATTGTCATGTTTTTTGATCTGAAAAGTCAAAATGTCCCAATACACAAGTATATATGTAAAAAGGGCAATGTAGGAACTTTATAGCAATACAAAATGGTTAGACAAACGTTCTCTATAGAAGATCTATGGTCTATCCGCACGTGTCTCCTATAGTAAATATTTGGATTCTATGGAGTTCTAGAGCAATGGTTTTTTCATAACTCTGTTTTAGGCTATGTGCAGGTGGGCGAAAAGTGTGAAAAACTGGTCCTTTGTTTGTTGCCCATGAATCATTGGCATGTGAAATTTCCTTAAAGGGAACATGTCATCAGGTTTTCACTATTGAACCTAACGGCAGGTTCCCGCACAGCCACACAGCTTAACAATCCCTAGTCAATCCTAGTCCCTGTCAGGCTTCTGGGGTAGTGGACTTACTGGAAAACTGCGGTTGATGACTTAGCCAACACCTGGGACCAGAATCTAAGTGACACCCGGTTTTCACAAGAACCCGCCGCAAAAAGTGGGTTGGACTTGTTGCAGCATGGTACCACCAGGTCATTCTGCCGTGGTGGCAGCCAAGGCAAGGTACAAAGACGTTGAGCAAAACTGTAGTCGGGGACAGGCAGGAGGTCAGGACAGGCAGCATGGGATCAGAGTCGGGGACGTAGCAAGAGGTCGAGGCAGGCAGCGGAGGAGTGTAGTCAGGAACGGAACTAGGGTCACAACGGGAAATCACAATAATAGTGCAGGGCATGGGAACAAAGCTATCTCTAGGCACAAGGCACGAAGATCTGGCAAGGGGCACAGGAAGGGGCTGGAATTGAAATAGAACCACGGGCTGGGCAGCGATAATTTTGGCATGCTGGCCCGTTAAATTTCAGGAAGCCGGCATGCGCTCGCCCTAGGAGGCGGAGATGCTCGTCGGAGTGAGCGCTGGATCGCAGCGAGGTAAGTGTACCGTCAGGGGACCTGAGCAGCGGAGAGGGGAACAGGTGTGCCTGTGACCCGAGAGGTGGGTCGCTGGAGCACTCATGACACTTCCTATACCTATTTAACCAACTTTGCAAAATTAGCTGGCACTCAGCAGTCTCATCATATTACAAGGGGTGTGTGTAATTCGTCCGAGTAACTGTGTGCACCTCTCCAGAAGCTCCCTCATTCCTCCCTCCCATTAGCTGATGTCATCCACTTCAAGTTTTTCAATTCCCTGCATAAGTCATGCGCAGTGAGCAGCAGAAAGGGTTTGCAAGCTGCTCCTGTCACATATACATCTGACGTATGCAGATGTGAAGTGTATGACGTGGGCTGAAGGGAGGGGGGAATGAGGGAGATGCCACAATGGAGTCAAATAAAACACGTCCCATGTGACTTCCCGAGACATTTGACAGTGTGCCAAAATTTGAAATAGACACATGATAGATCTGTTTCCTGAGGGTGGAGGTGGCATTGCTCCTCACTGGCCCCTCCCATGGGACACGAGACACTGCTCTGCAGAGAGAAAGGTAAACTTTCATCTAAGTTGTTTTAACCTAAAAAAGCCAGTTTTATTATAAAAACACTTAGGCAAACTATTCTCTATGGGGACATGGGGGAGCCTGAAAAAGTGCTCCTGATGACAGGTTCCCTTTAATATAGGATCTATGCCAGTTGATTTAGGAACTATTGATTTTCTAGCTAAAAACTTTATGGACACCAGCTAGAATATTGGTGTGGGAACCTGTTATTAGATTTAATAGCGAAAACCTGATCACAGGTTCCCTTTAAGGGAAATCTACCATCAAAATCCATCCTGATAAACCAGGGACATTACTCATAGATCCAGGCACCGGGACTGTGGTAATCTTCTTATATTAGTTATCCATGGTCTCCTTTCTTCAACTGCCTGAGCCACAAACAAAGACAGGAATAGGACCTGCTCCATAATTTGCGGCTCAATCAGTCAGTTCATACATAGGCCATAGTAATTATTGTGGTGTGTATGAACCCAAAGACATACATGGGGACCAGCACACAGCCAAGAGCAATGTTCAGTAGTGAATCTTCCAGTGGGTATCTTTCGGATCATGCATAGCAGAGTACTCTCATTCTTTACAGATATTCAGCAAGGGAAGGAAATCTACCATCAAAATCCAAGAGCCAGACACCAGGACTGTGGTAATCTTCTTATATTTGTTATCTATGGCCTCTTTCCTTCTAAAATCTACTTTATAAATTATGCTAATTAGTCAGAAGGGCTCGGAAGAGGGTGCGTGTTGTAAATTTACAAGCTGTTACACTGTCTGACCCCTGCTCCCTCTGCACTTCCTCCTCCCTCTGCCTGCTGTAATCTCACCGCAGCAGGTAGTTTTTGAACACAGTTGGAGGGGGGAAGTTCTCCTGCACTTCTTCACAGCCTGTGAAGCTACAACACCGAGGGGCTCAGTTAACGATTTTAGAAGGAAGGAGGCCATTGATAACACATATAAGATTATCACAGTCACGGTGCCCGGATCTATGAGTAATGTCCCTGGTTTATTGTGCTTGATTATGATGGTAGATTCCCTTTAAAACCTCTGTGCAGAGCTGAATGAAGCTTAGCACTGGATAAAGAGATGCCTACCATGTTCACATCGTCATCAATATTATTGCTATAATCCAGCTTGGGCTCCTCGAGATGAGGTTGAGATGTCACATTAGGCAGCACAGTCTTCCCATTGCAGCCCTGATAATCTACGGGAAGGCTGGGTTTATTCTGTAATGCATAGGCGTAAGGAACGTGCAACGTGTCAAGTGCTTCTCTTTTTCCTACAAGTTCCATGACATTGCAAGAAGATCCTTTCCGGATGGACACCTCCTCGTCAGATGTTTCGCCTTCTGAACTTTCTTTGCCATCGGCAGAGAGCAGGGATTTATGTTCACCGCTCTCCACTTGTCGCTTGATGCTGGAGGACCGTCCGATGCTGTTCCAACTAGACCTTCGGCTATTCCAACTACACACTGCACCCCAGGAACTATGCGTGGAATTCCTTGCACTGGGCTGAAAGAACAAACATTTGAAGAGAAGTTTAGTGTTCCCTTTGAACCCATATTGTGGTCAGGTGTTTCAACCCAACCACGGGTCTACGCGTCAACTGAACTGACGACATCCTAGGTCTCTATGATATAGTCAGTTTGCTTGGTAGACCTGCACTTTGTTGTAGACAGAGTTGACCCAATATTATGGCCAAGTGTTCCAGACCAACATTGCTCTACCAAACCGAACTGACGACATCTTAGGTCTCTATGATATAGTCAGTGTGGTTGGTAGACCTGTACTTTGTTGTAGACAAAGTTTATACCAAATTATGGCCAAGTGTTCCAACCCAGCCACGGTTCTACCGTACCGAACTGACGACATCTTAGGTCTCTATGATATAGCCAGTTTGGTTGGTAGACCTGCACTTTGTTGTAGACAGAGTTGACCCAATATTATGGCCAAGTGTTCCAGACCAACACGACTCTACCGTACCGAACTGACGACATCCTAGGTCTCTATGAAATAGCCAGTTTGGTTGGTAGACCTGCACTTTGTTGTAGACAGAGTTGACCCAATATTATGGCCAAGTGTTCCAGCCCAACACGGCTCTACCGTACCGAACTGACGACATCCTAGGTCTCTATGCTATAGCCAGTTTGGTTGGTAGACCTGTACTTTGTTGTAGACATAAAAAGTTAGACATTTCATACCATAGACTTGATTTCACAACCGTGGGGACCCTCGGAAACGCTGCTTTGTCTCCTAGATTCACAGCCCAGAGATAGTTCTCCAAACAGAGCATTTTTTGGCACAGGCATGGGGGTGGCAGCTGTATGAATGATGAGAGGTGGTTGTAAATTGGCCTTTACTTCCGGTAATCCATGTAATGGAGTAACTAAAAAAGAGTTAAGTGGTGATTGACTTGGATTATTCTACAACTGTTCTAGAGACCTCCTCATGCAAGAAAAGTTTATCTACAGAGCTAAGTTCTGAGCCACTTGAAAACTTGTTTCAATATCTGTAGCATGCTGGGACCAAAAAGAGAAGAAGACTTCCATATTTAAACAAAAAGTAAACTTCCCCCTTGGAGTTCTCTTTAAATGTTAATGTAGATACTTCCAGTTTTGCTAGGTGTTGTTTAAGTTCACTGTTCACACCCAAGTGTGTTGTAATTCCTACATCTTACGTGCAGGTTGTAGGGGCCCTGACCTGGTAGAAGATCGGACTTGGATGGGATTGGGGGCTATGAACGGAGATGTCCTTTCACCTTCTCAACTAACTCTACCTCTTTGTATTATTCAATGGGTGCCACTCCACTGATTCTGGTGCTTTTTTAAGTTTCTTCTCTAAGGCTCCATGCACAAGTCCACATGAGCAGACGTGTGCTGGAGAAGGAGGGGGTGAGCCTGGCTGTATCGGAAATCTGGGCAGGAATAGGACCTGCCCTATCGGTGACGGTGCAGCCTCCTAAGTTCCTGGTCACAATGCACCTCTATGGCTGCCGTTTTTTGCGGCTAGCTCATGGCCGCCATTTGCAGACATGTGCATGGAGCCTAACCCCAACTGTTTCCGAGGAATTTGTGTCATTAGTTTCGGCACCAAATATGTTAATTAGGCTCTCTACAGTCAAATGGGTGGTCCCAGACTCCAGCAAATAGCCTTCCACACCGGCCCACTTGTCAGTAGTGAACCTAAAACATACATGATTGCTTAGAAACTGTGGGGGCTACCGAAAAAATTTCAACAGCATCAGAATCAGCAAAGAGTAACCTACTAAAGAGATGGAGTAATTGAAAGTGGTGAAAAGTCTCCTTTAAAGAAGAAATCATCGCTATGAGTAGCCCTATAAGTACTTATTGATGTTGGTGGACTTGGTCCATCCATGTATAACAAAAAAAAAATATGAATATGGGTTATTAAACCAAATTTATACTGTAGTGATGTGTATGGTATAGCTAATAATTCTTACTCACAAGACACATTGGAAAGGCTTTTACGCATCGCACATTCATCTGGAGCACTTTCAGAGCCAGACAACGAGCCGCCACCCTGAAAGGTAACAGGCAGGGGAACTGTTAATTCACGTTTTTTACTCGTTTTTAAACCTACAACTTGACCCCTGTGCACATGCATGCTGCATACGGCACTATTAGCTAGTATCTCTTAGACCACAGTTATAAATACAATTTTAAGAGAAATTGTCAGAATTTAAAGGGGAAACAACATATGGGTTGGAAGCATGCGTGTGCTCACCACAAGCGAGTCTATAGGCAGGTGTATGCAGCTTAAGTGCGCACTCATGTCTTCCCTCTTCGCTACTTCCTGCAAGAAAACGTAAAATTTATCCAGTATTTGCTTAAAAAATAATATAGTTGTTATATAAGCCGAATCAATTAGAGAGAAAATTACATTAAAGGGGCTTTACGAGGTTTAAAGGGAACATATAGGGGATGATTTATCACATTTTCCTTTTGTTTCACTGTAATTTGCACACTTTTCTTGCCTTTTTTTGCGCCCTATTTGTCCTTATAGTCTCAGCTCTTTGTTAAATGCTGTTTTTTGCAGCCTTTTTAGGGGTAAAATATTTTTTTAAAAAGTGCAAGTTTCTGCACAACTCATGTGCATGGTCAGGACTGGTGTGTTTGTGCAAAATTATGTGAGCTGTTTGAGGTGCAACTCAGTGTTAAATCAGGCACAAACATCTAGAATTAAGGAGAAATACAAAGAGAAATTAGGCGCAAACCAGGAAACTGCTACACAGCGACCTCCGGCAAACTGCTCTAAAAAGTCACAAGAAAATGCCCCAATGCGCCCAAAAAGTCACTAAAATACCAACCAAAAAATGTGCATGAGATACATCTGCCCCATTAGTGTTGTAGGTGAAGTGTCCTCCATCTTAAAGGAAATCTACCAATTCAAGCATGATAAACTAGGGGTGATAATCTTATTATATTAATTATCTTTTCTTTTAAAATCAACTTTTTAAATTATGCTAATGAGCCAAAAGTACTATGGGGGATGTTACCTGGGTGCCTCCCTACTCCCTACTCTGGCTTCATAGACTGTAGTACTGTGCAGTGAAGCCAGGGTGTAATATGACTACTTCAGGGAAGGGAACGGGGGACGAGGTATGTATAAAGTTTGTCGTCGTCCCCCCCCCCCAATTGCTTAAAAATCCCACAGGACGATTTGAGACACTAAACCACTGCTCCATAAGGACCGGTGGGTGGTCTAGTATCCAAATCGTTATGACAAGTTCCATTTAACAAGTTTTGAAGCTACAGCACGGAGGAGCTCTAGTAACACCTCCCCCCCAGGAGCCATTCGGGCTCATTAGCATAATTTTAAAAGTTGATTTTAGAAGGAAGGAGGCCATGAATAACAAATATAAGAAAATTACCACAGTCCCGGTGCCTGGATCTATGAGTAATGTCCCTGGTTTATCATCATGGATTTTGATGGTAGATTTCCTATAAGAGTTCATTATTGTAAAAATCTGGGGTGTAAAGAAACCTTCACTTTTCTTATGTTGCAAGGCGCATCATTTCAGAGTTGACCCAGGAGCTGACAGTTTCCCTAAGAAATTTGCTTGCAAATCTTTTAGAAGCCGTGTGATTTATCACTTTTGTAATGCGGGCTCATGTGCCTATGTTTCCGGTGACATTGAGTAATTATAGGACTACTTTACACCTTGTAATAGAGGGACATACAGGCAGCTGGAAATGTATGGAAGGCAGGGGATGAATCATGGACATTTTTATTCATTTGTATATGTAATCCTATATACAGTAACATGAAAGCAACAGAGCAGGTTAAAGAATATGATATCTTCTCAGTAGAGATGAGCAGATCCGGCGGTCAGGTTCGGCGCTGGGGTATGGCCGCCTGACCCGGACACATTGTTGGATCGGATTGGTGGATGAACAGACGCCCCCAGCAACTAGCCATGGCTATGAGGTCCCTTGTATGTGGCTCTTCTACCATTGACGTGTGAGAACCACTCTCACCGCTGATGACAATAAAGACTGCACCGAACGCGAAAACGGGCAGGAAAAGGTCCATATCTATCATGGCAAGTGGCTCATACCATGTGCATGGACCTCAAAACATGTTTGTGTGCATGAGGCCTAAGGCCGGTCAGACAAATGATGAAATTGAGAAACGAGAAATTGCTGGTTCAGTCTCAGCACATGTGAATGGGGTTTTATTCCATCCACGAGCTGTTTTGAAAAACTGAAATCATTTTTGGTTGTTTTTGCAGCTGCCGACCCACCTACCCCCAGCCGAACAACCACTGGAGTTGCTTGAGTATCTTGCTGCAGTACTTATTATTGAAGACGGACTTCCACCAGGATGAAGGATTGTAAACCCAGCATACTGACATACTGGTGTGCGCCCCCCTCTGGCAGGATCTGCTGTTCTTTTAGCTTCTTATGTCCTGGTCTGTACAAAACAAGGCTTTTATAATTAAGCAAATGTAACTGAGGGGCTCCAGACTCCATATATGTTAATTAAGTCTGGAGCCCCTTAGACTCATTTGCATAATTTAAAGTTTTTTTTTTTTTATTAAGGAAGCTTAAAGACAAGAGGGGGCACACACCAGAATGTCAGTGTGCTGGGCTTACAATCCTTTCCTTTAATGCTAAACATGAATATTTTCATAAAAATAACACGACATTGTGAAAACAAACGCCACTGTTTCGGTATCGTACACAGTAGTAAATACCAGCGGATGTAAAGTGCAAGAGATTTCCCCACCAGCCCTATAAATAATGAGCCGAACCTCTCCGCCAATGTAAACAATTACAATAAAAGCGACACCCAAATCGCCCTAATTTATAAAACATGAAGTCTTTTGTAGGAACGTAAAAGTATCCGCTAGAAATAAGCGTGCGACGGGAGCGGGTGATGAATTGGGTAAGTAATGGCTCTTGTTGTTATGATAAACAGTCAGTGTCTATGGCGGGAGAGCCGCGGCTGACGCTTCCATACACTCAGCACAAAATCATTTCCCACTTGGTGGAAACTGAATATAAATGATGTGAATGTGAAATGAACCGGATTAGCCGAATAACCGGCGCGTGGCATTTATAAAGTACACCGTGAGACGCTCGACTCTACGGATCGTGTGTGGTCCTCCTTAATAAGGCAGGAAAATATGTCCTTTATAAACTAGGCACAAGATTAGGCACATTAGAAATAGCCAACTATGCAATAACTCAGAATTTTTGGAATTATTAACCTATTAGATCACTTTATATACGGAATGGTTGTCGTTGAATGTTAGAAGTGGTTTTAGCTTTGTGCCAAGGTTTTAAAGAGGTTATTCAGTTTTTTGTTCGAAATACCCCATGGGGTCCCTTAATGGGAATCCGATGGAGTCATTATTGCACCTCCAACACTTCCACTGTGGACCTAAAAAGGGGTTAGGAAAAAAAAGTGTACCTATCCTGCTCGGATCGGGAAAAAAACGACCCCCCCCCCCCAAAAACGGATAACGGATTTAGTAAGCAAAGCAAATCTACAGTGAAAAGGAGAAACTTTCACCTTGCTTTATGGGACTCAGATGATGAACTTTGTTAAAGATTTCCCAACATTTGGGGATTTAGGAAAATCTGAAACTTTTATGATTCAGCACACATTAAAAATCAGAGCACCCCCCTGTAATCACCTTAACAAATCACCGAGAATTGTGAGCTATAGAATTCCTTCATTCGGTCCATTGGGTGCTGTCTAATAGACAGTCAGGTGAGTGGCAAGGCTGAAGAATCCACATCAACGGCGCGTCATCACTTGGAAGGCTCTTTATTGTTATTATTGGTAAAAGGAACTACGCGTTTCGGCGCTGTACTAGCGCCTTCGTCAGGTTCAAAAGGAAGGCGCTAGTACAGCGCCGAAACGCGTAGTTCCTTTTACCAATAATAACAATAAAGAGCCTTCTAAGTGATGACGCGCCGTTGATGTGGATTCTTCAGCCTTGCCACTCAACTGTTTCAGCCGCGGGATAGAACATCGGAAGCCTAATCCTCATGGACCCACAGGCAGCGCATCACATCAATATACTACATGCTAGGCTACAAGGTAGCCACAAGGTGAGCACCACATAACAGTCTTTTATACAGTCTTTGTAACACTTTGGTTCTCTCCTTCTTTTCTCTGATTCAATGAATCGGTCCACCCTCTGTCTAATAGACAGTCAGATGTTGCTCTTAAGATGATGATGGACTCTTCTATATCCATTGTATGGTGTCATGGGTACACCCATGCTCCGCTGTGTGCCTGTCCCTGACCCCCTGCCCGGACTTACCTCTCCTGGCTTCTGGCTGTCCTTAGGGTCCCAGTGTATAGGCCGCATGCCTCCTTCCTTCCAGGCCGCGCGCACCCGCTGCTAGGGCGTGTGCGCCGACTTCTCAGGACTTAAAGGGCCAGCCTTTAAATCCCAGCCTTTATAATCCGGCACCTCCCTTCCTTTCTGGCTGGATCTTCAGCATTCAACAGAACTTCCAAGGTTTCCACACCTCGCTTCCCATAGCGGTTCCTGTTGAAGTGATTGCCCACCAGCGTTCAACATTGGCAATGCCCCGTACAGCTGAATGGTAAGGTGTCTGGGTGTTGGACCCTCATCTATCGGATACAGATATCCTACAGTATTTTGAGAATGAGTCAGCCCAGCCCGGAAGACCCATTTAACAACTACATAGGTAAAACGAGTTCTATGTCTCACTTGCCTAACCCTGATAGATAGTGAGGTTTCCACCCTGAAAGGGAGACCCTGCGCATTTCATTTAAAATAATCATCAGAGGATGAGGAATCCATTAATGAGAGTAGTGTTAAGTCGCATAGAAAAGCAGGTAACAAAATTCTTGGCCATACAGACAACCAGCTTGTTGGTGTTACACATACTGATCCACACGACCAAGAATTTCCATATTTATGTCCTGCTTGACTTTATAACTTTAAGACCTGTTTAAAATTTGCCCGTGACACAAACCTTACCTCTGTCTGAAACCCTTCCACAAGAATAGCCACCAACAGGTTGAAGAGGACGTAATTTCCAAAAGTCATCAGTGCGATAAAGTAAAGCGCTGCCCATGAAGACGTAGAGGCCATTCCATTGTACAAGACTTTGTTCCAGTCTTCCTGTGTTAAAATCTAAATTGACCAATCACATTGTTAGAGTGATGTGGAAGAGAGTAATGTATTGATAGAGCGATGTTGAGGAGAATAATACAGTGATAGAGCGATGTTGAGGACAATAATGCAGTGATAGAGCGATGTTGAGGAGAATAATACAGTCATAGAGCAATATCAAGGAGAATAATGCAGTTATATAGTAATGTTGGGGAGAATAATGCAGTCATAGAGCGGTGTCGGGTAAAATAATGCAGTGATAGAGCGATGTTGAGGACAATAATGCAGTGATAGAGCAATATCAAGGAGAATAATGCAGTTATATAGTAATGTTGGGGAGAATAATGCAGTCATAGAGCGGTGTCGGGTAAAATAATGCAGTGATAGAGCGATGTTGAAGAGAATAATGCAATGATAGAGCGGCGTCGAGAAGAATAATGCAGTGATACTGTGGTTTTAAGGAGAATAAGGCATTGATACAGTGGTGTCAAAGAGAATAAGGCATTGGTAGAGCGAAGTCAGGAGAATAAGGCATTGGTAGAGCAATGTTGATGAGAATAATACATTTATATGACATTTGTGTATACTATTTGTATACATTGCAATACCTGGAATACCGTGACTGTAGCCCAAAGCAGAGAGTCAAAGTTCTTCCTATCTGGAAGTGTGTCTCCATCCTTTTCTGATGCAAATTTGCAGCCAAAAAGATGCATTCCTAGGATGCTGGAACATATATAAAAATTAAAACTATTAGGCTACCATACATTACAGTTGGGTCAAGATTTAGGTGAATTATTAGTTAAAAAGAATATATGGAAAAAGATACAATATTTGACCATAGACTTTATTCTTTTAAAAAACGGAGTCCCTACTGGTGAAACCTCCCACGATAAGACCTGAGCAACTGATGTCTTGTCCACCTTTTAATCCATAATCAGGCAATCCAACGAGATGACTTCCCAATGGCTATAACATAAGGTAAGTTAGATATCTTACCCAACTTACACCAAAGAATCTTCTCTACGTCCTGCATCCCATGTGTCCCAAGACCTGTCATCTGATACCACTACTGATGGCAGGACGTGTAGGACATGTTCCTCTTTCGAGAGCTAGAACGTGGTGGAGACCACTAGAGGGGGCAACTATCAAGACCATGAAATTTGAAAACCACGGTTTTAATGACTCCAGCAATGGCATAATGTCCACCTAATTTATGAAGAGGCACAAGCCTTGTCGTAAACTGTGTGCATGTCCTTAGAAGGCCATCTACGGTACTCCAGGAAGGGGCAATCATAGATTTTTGTGGCATCAAAGATCAAACCTCCAGTGAAGGTTGGTGGTCCACCTATTCCCTGCAATCACTGCACCTCCTTTAATTTTTTTGGAAGTGGCAATGGTGGTTGACTAAATTTCAGCACAGATATTGAACAGAAATTCAATCTCCATGGCACTGGAGGACTAGCATGGGAACAGTTGGGGGTGACACTGGAGAGGTGTATGAGCTACCGGCTACCCCATTGTTATAATACTTGGAAAATCCCTTAAATATATAAGAGGCTGATGGGCCCCAGTGCAGTCTGTGCCAGGCCCCCGACTATAATGTATGGTTTATAGTAATAGTCTTCTCATATGGGAAAGTGACACCATAAGGGCCCCCTAAACCTCTTGGGCCCTGGTGCGACCACACTCAAGTTACGCCCCTGGTAAAGGGGCCATTGGTAAATTTCATGGTTGGTTCCTGGTTCTAATACAACCCTCTTAATCCTACTCTCTCTTTAGCAAAACCATATAAGACCTACCTGAATATGAAGATAAAAAGCATCAGCAGCATGCAGAACGTGGCCACGTTGTCCATGGTCTTCATTAACACCACTAGCTGGCGCTGCAGCGCGGGCATGAAGCGCACTAACTTCAGGACCCGCATGAGACGGAAGGTTCTCAGGACAGAAAGACCACCGCCCTGCTGCCCGATGATTTCCCAGACGCTATAAAGAAACACATAACTGATTGGTTATTAAAAATTTGGATTAAAAAAATAAATAAAATAAAAAATAAAGAATAATTATCATATTATTATTATAAAAATAAAGAAAAATAAAGAATAATTTTCATATTATTATATATTATCATATTAGTATTGTATTATAATATTATACTATTAACTGCTGCAACAGTAACACATTAAGTTAATTAATTTTTTTTAAAAAAATTTTTACACCGTCATCATCATGGCACTAGCTAAATTTTAGTCCATTTTGGGCAGTACATCCCTTTTTCAGCATTTTTTTTTTTTTAACTAATGAATCACATGTTGTCATTGAGCTAAACCCTGGCACAGTAATCAAATGTGTGGAGCCAAAAAGGAACCAATTTATATAAAGCCCAAACAGGGTCAATCCTGGATTTATCTGGACTTGTAGACACACACATGCGTCGTATGTGAATCACACTGGAGCCGCGATGGTACTTGACACCTTTTTAGATTTCTACTAAGGTTTCCCCTCAACAGATTAAAAAAAAAAAAAAGGTATAACAAAAAAATTCTCCAAATTTTAAACAATATCTTCAGATGATCTAAAAGCGAATATGTTGTATAATAGGATAATATCGATACAATACAAAATGTTGAGCAAAGAAAATGTAATTATTTACAATTTAAAATTCATTGATAGGAAGAAACGTATTATATTTTAATAAAAAATTATAAAATAATTTCAGTACCTAAAGGGTTTCCTCCCAAACACTTCTTTGACCTATTTTTTTCTACAAGCATTTAGATTTTTGGGGAGAGAAATTTCAGGCAATTTTTGTGCAGTTTTTGAAGTTTTTTTTAGCAAGCTGCGGATTATAGAACTCAACTAAAGTGAATAAAAACATAACAAAACATCAAGCATGATAAACCAGCATAGATCCAGGCACAGTGAGTGTGGTAATTTTTTTATATTGTTATGTATGGCCTCCTTCCATCTAAAATAGACTTTTATAATTATGCCAATGAGCCAGAAGTGCTGTAGCTTCACAGGTTGTTACACTGTGTAGAAGCACGTCTTCCCCCCACTGCATGAAATGACATCAGGCAGAGGGAGGGGGAAGTGCAGTGGGAGCAAGAGAGAAGGTAAGGCAGTGTGACAGCCTGTGAAGCTGTAGCACGGAGATGTTCTGGTAACACCCACAGGATGTTATAGTGAGCAGAGCAGGTCTTCCTGCTGCTGCTAGATTACACTGGCAGAGGGAGAAGGGAGAGAGCAGGGAGAGGGTGAGACATGTTCTGCTCATTGTAACAGTCAGTGAATCTCCAGCACTTAGGGGCTCTGGCAATGCCCCAGAGCCCTTCTGGCTCATTAGCACAATTTTAAAAGTTGATTTTAGAAGGAAGGAGGTCAGGGATAACAAATATAAGACGATTGCTACAGTCACGGTTCTATGAGTAAGATTTCCTTTAAACATCATCTGACTGCAAAAAATAAAAAAAAAATAATTAAATTAAACACAATATGTGTGTCCAATGTCTCCCTCGGCTCCTTCATTCTCCAGTGAGCTGGAGAAGATGGTGGCGGAGTCACACAGTGACTGCTGAAGAGAAAGTCCTGAGGGAGGGGGAATGAGGGAGCTGAGTCAGACAGTTACTGGTGAAGAGAAAGTCCTAAGGGAGGGGAAAATGATGGAGCTGAAGGAGACATTGGCTGAGACAAACAGTGACTGCTGAGGAGAAAGTCCTAAGGGAGAGGGGAATGAGGGAGCTGAGGGAAACATTGGCTGAGTCACACATTGACTGCTGAAGAGAAAGTCCTGAGGGAGGGGGAATGAGGGAGCTGAGTCAGACAGTTACTGGTGAAGAGAAAGTCCTAAGGGAGGGGAAAATGAGGGAGCTTAAGGAGACATTGGCTGAGTCACACAGTGACTGCTGAAGAGAAAGTCCTAAGGGAGAGGGGAATGAGGGAGCTGAGGGAAACATTGGCGGAGTCACACAGTGACTGCTAAAGAGAAAGTCCTGAGGGAGGGGGAATGAGGGAGCTGAGTCAGACAGTTACTGGTGAAGAGAAAGTCCTAAGGAAGGGGAAAATGAGTGAGCTGAGGGAAACATTGGCGGAGTCACACAGTGACTGCTAAAGAGAAAGTCCTGAGGGAGGGGGGAATGAGGGAGCTGAGTCAGACAGTTACTAGTGAAGAGAAAGTCCTAAGGGAGGGGAAAATGAGTGAGCTGAGGGAGACATTAGCTGAGACACACAGTGACTGCTGAAGAGAAAGTCCTAAGGGAGGGGAAAATGAGTGAGCTGAGGGAGACATTAGCTGAGACACACAGTGACTGCTGAAGAGAAAGTCCTGAGGGAGGGGAAAATGAGTGAGCTGAGGGAGACATTGGCTGAGACACACAGTGACTGCTGAAGAGAAAGTCCTAACGGAGGGGGAATGAGGGAGCTGAGTCAGACAGTGACTGGTGAAGAGAAAGTCCTGAGGGATGGGAGAATGAGTGAGCTGAGGGAGATGGTGACTGAGTCACCCAGTGACTGCTGAATAGAAAAATCCTAACAGAGGGGGGAATGAGGGAGCTGAGTCAGACAGTGACTGGTGAAGAGAAAGTCCTGAGGGATAGGAGAATGAGTGAGCTGAGGGAGATGGTGACTGAGTCACCCAGTGACTGCTGAATAGAAAAATCCTAACAGAGGGGGGAATGAGGGAGCTGACTGAGATGCTGAAGAGAAAACACCCCCCTACTAAGTCTTCAGGCAAGGTTTCAGCTAGTTTTTAAAACTGAATTAATAAGAAAATTTGAAATAAATATTTTTATAATAAAAACTGGGAAACAAGTGAGAAGACTTCTGTGGGAACTTGGTTTAACCTGGATGGCAGATTCTCCAAAAATCTTAAGATTTCATTTGTAGGATAGAAATAAGGCATCACTATGACGCAGAGCATTTCTTCTGTGGGTAAAACTAAGCTATTATCATGACATACGGGCAGCCAATTAACACTCTCTTTGAATTCCCTCCTACGTCCTTCAGCCAATCACAGCACGCGTCTTTCGATAACACAGAGGTATAACCTTCAGACTCGCGGTGCTTTGTGAACAGGGATTGGCCTGCCCTGCACGGACACTGAGGCCTGTACTGTGTTGTTCATTGAATTATTTAGTTTTTTTTTTTTACGGAAACATCTTGTAAATTGTAGAATCATTACTTGTCTTTGGGGAAGCAAAAGTTTCTGCCAAAGACTTGCTTAAGACGCAGACTATGGTCAGAGCGTGCTACTCAAGTGTAAAGTTGGCAGTGCAGTGTAAGGACGGGGACAGAGAGTGCTGTTGTATAGATGTGAGGCTGGAGGTCAGCACTGCGGGGGGGATAAATAAGGCCAGAGTTGCCGGGGTCAGTATACAGTACATCAGACGTGCTGCAGGCACAACATCTGCTGCTCATACACGGCAAAGCCGGTTACGTAAGACCGGAGTAATGACGTGGGGCTTGCTCACATACACTCGAGTAAACTGGTGACAACACATGCTGTAGGTCAAGTTCACACTTAGTAGAAGGTTGGTAGATGGTCTTCTAGCAAAAGTTGAGTTTTTAGCACTGGGAATTAGAAAAAAATAGGCCAAAAACATCAACATCGGATTAGGCCCTGATAGCAATGAGCTCCTCCAATTGGTTGGTTCCACCTGTTTATAAAGCTTGAAGATCCAGAAGAACAGCTCTTCACCACCACCACCCACCACTAGACACCCACCCACCCTTCTTGCCCTAAAAACTGCCCTGTGGCCACACCGGTCCACTCTATTTCCACCGAAATGTACAATCTTCTTCATCCTGGAAAAATTTGATGCTCTAATACACCCCTCGTTTCTGATATTGGGGCACATTTACTAAGGGTCCGCATGACGCATTTTTGTCAGGTTTCCCGACTATTTCCGCTTTGCGCCGCATTTAAGTGGGTTTTTTTGGCGCACGCGATCGGGTTTTGGCGCAATCGCGTCGACTTGCATGCGACACAAATCGGGGGGTGTGGCCAACAGACAACCCGACTGATTCAGACTAAGCGCGGGATTTACAATTCAAATTTTGTCGCAAGACAATGCACTCACATACACCGGGAAGAAGAAGGTGAACTCCGGCGGACCTGAGCGGGGAAGCGACAGATGCAGGAAAATGGACGCACGATCTTGAACAATCGCGCAGAACTTCATCCTTGTCAGAGAACGTACCTCGGGGATCGCGACAGGACCGGGTAAGTAAATCTGCCCCATTACCTCAAACTTAGAGATATACAGGACCAGAACAACACAGACAGAAGAGTGCTGTCCAATCTATTTCAGAAGCAACAGCATAGCCAGCTACATAAAGGAGTTGCACATCTCTACAGCAACAACACTGAAAATTATTTATAAATACTATTGAGGAAGTTGCCAAATTTAGAATGAATATGACCAATAAAAAAAAAAAATCAGTGCAAAGGTATTCATAGACTTGTGCGAATAAATAACCTACAGAAATGTTATATTAGGAAGTAATGAGCACTTAGCACCTGCTGGTAAGTCAGTGAGATTGCTGCTACCGGATGCCTCAAATAAATGACTCTGCCCTAGTGACCTGGATCCTATAGTCATTCTTTACACTAGGTGAGTGCACCAAATACATCTAAAGTATATAGTACAGCTGGTAAAACGGCACACAACGCAACATTGAGACATGAATAATGGCTTCATTAGAGGCCAACCTATTAACATATATCATTACATTAATAGAAATATATAGCTACAAGCTTAGGTTGTTTACTAGGTGTTGTCCATGTCTACATAACTTTGGTCAAGTAAAGCTCTGTGATACAATAAAAAAATTGGCTCCTCCGTTTCAGCACCAGTGGTCCGGTGTTGGCTCTTGAACCTCCCGTCCAGCTCTAGTAATGAGGTTTTTCGGAGAAGGTTAGCACCTGAGCTCATCACTTGTATTATTGGTGACATCCCTGCTGAGGTTAGTCAGTGATGGCTGGTTCCAGTGGTGACCTCCCAAGGACAGCACATCAAGTAAGACCCAAAAATAAGAACAGTGTCTGACTGGCTTTCCTCAGGCCCATCAGAGAAAATCAATCCGGGGGCCCACTCTTCATTATGACCCCAGGAAATATACACTCTAGCAGCCTTCAAATTGTGTTGTTTTCTGATGGACCTCTGGGGTTCAGGTATTGGGTTGAGACAGGGCCCACCGGAGGATCCTCTGGTACTCTGGTGGGCCAGTCCGACACTGAATAAGAACATCAGGAGCTGGCACTGGGCTACCTGTGGTTGAATGCAAGGTCCAGGTGTGTTGTATGTGCTTACCTAAACCAATAAGGATATGTCGTTTTTTTAAGGCTTCCAACATGATAAGATACAATTACCTGATGATGACAATGATCCCGTCAAATATGTTATATGGATTCTTGATGTATCCAAATGGACCGTAAACCAAAAGCTTTAAGACCATTTCCAGGGCAAATAAACTCGTAAAGACGATATTACTGATCTCCAAGGCGTTGGTCAATTCTTCTGGCTGAGAAAAAACATACAATTTTATAAATTATTAAGTATTAGTGAAGCCAAAATCATGTAAACTTCAACTTTCCCAATGCCCAATTGCTCTGGTTAGCCTCAAAGGGAAATCTTTCAGCAGATTTGACCATGGACCTGGAATGTCCTAACACTGGATGGAGTTTTGTTTGGTCACTGTCATAGTTGGGTTTCTTGGGCCCATCAGTTAAAATAATTTTGAGGGACAATCCTTTTCTAAATAGATCCTAATAGCAACCCATATGGGTCCTCAGGGGTCCAGTATTTGGGGGGAGCCTGGGCCCACTGGTGGATCCTTTCGTGGTGGGCCAGTCCAACACTGTCTATGGTCAAACATGTTGAGAGATTTCCTTCAAATATATAAATTTGTGTGTTCTTGGCGACCTGGTTGCCCATGGTTTACCTGTTCGTGATATTCAATCCCCATGCTGAGAGTATTTATCAGAATAGCAATCATTATTCCTCGTCCAAAGTACTTGCTGTCTACAATCTTCCGAAATGTCTCGCAAACCATTTTCCCCACCTTCATCACCCTGGTGGGGTTCTTGGAGATCGTCTTCCCCTTTTTTTGCTCAATTTTCTCATTACACTGAGTATCTTGAGTGAACTCGTAGCCTCCGTCGCTGTCAGACTCCATATCCTCAGTATCCGGGACTTCCGCTTCTTTGCAGTGAGAACATATTTCTGGATCCAAGGATTCAATCTCAGAACTTGGAGCTTGTACCGAGATTTTACAGGATCCTTTACAGATACCTAGGGTCATACAAAACTGATGAAAATAACTCAACAACACTTTCCCCTACTCATGCAGCATTGGTACAGCAATATCGTGAAGACGTGCAAAAACTATAAAATAAATAAAATCCTTACATTTCCAAAAAATCGAAATAAAGACTCGACTACTAGAACTAAGGCGCCACTTTCCATACTTTATATCACATATAACACACCGTGGACCTCAATCACAACATACTGTGGCCCCTGGTCCTAAAGTAAAGGTATTTTTTATATTATGTTACACACTGTATAAAAACACTACATATTTAGGGTAGGGGGTCACTTCTATGACCGAATACAGATCCCTGTTGAAGAATATGTCAAAAATGTTGAAACAATAATGTTACATGGTGGCGACAAGCACGGAGGCCCAATAGACATCATTACAGTCAACAGGGACCATTGGCCAACATTGGTATCCAATGTCTAATATATCAAATTCTTCCCCTGGTTAGAAAACAGGAAAAATAATGTGAGCCCAGCCAAAATACTAGCTTTAATATTAAGTTTACTAGTAAAGAAGTAATACAGTGACTGAATAAACGCAAAAATGAGATGGGACAGGACCCCAGACTCCCGATTTTAGTGTATTCTGCTGACCGTCTAATGTGTAAGGAGGCTTCTGAATCTCCTCCAAAGGCAAATCTCAGGGGAAATAAGAATCAGGAAATTCTGGGACCCAAATTGTCCAATTGGGGGTCTCCTCAGACAACAGGAAGTGACATATGATGTAAGAGGAAGTGGCGTCCCACGGCCTGGGAAGCTGTGGATTGGCCGAAGTGTGTGCCATGATCCTTGACCTTGACGTTTCCGGCCGAGTCGCCGGTGCGCTGACCAAAAGACTAAAGTATCACGTGAACTGGAAGCCAAAGCAGGGTAAGTACACTTACTTTTTCTTATCGGCACCAGTGTCCCAGCCCCACAGGGTTTCTCTGAATTTAACTAGAGGCAAGTGCGGAGTCTTTTCACCGATGACCACTGCCTTAAAGGCAACCTACCATCAACTTGCATCGTGATAAAGCAGGAACACTTACTCTTATATTTGTTATCCATGGCCCCCTTCCTTCCAATATTAACTGTGAAAATTATGCTAATGAGCCAGAAGAGCTCTGCCACAAGCGATCTGTGCTATAGATTCAAAGTCTGTAACACTTTGAAGGAGCATTTCTCCCCTCCCACTCTGTGTATCTGCCTTGTGATTATAGGAGGAGGGTGTGTGTGGGGGGATACTCATTTGCATAATTATAAAAGTTGATTTGAAAAGGAATGAGGCCATGGACAATAATTATAAGAAGATTACCACAGTCACGGTGCCTGGATCTATGAGTAAGTGTCCCTGATTTATCTTGATGGATTTCCTTTAATAAACATGTAGCCAAAAATGTTGGAAGCAGCAGCGACTAAAAATTCAATAGTCCATCCTAATGGATCCGTTCTGATAAAATCGACAAAAAAGGCGCTTAAAATGGGCAATTCCTTAAAAAAATGTTCCAAGGATTTTCCTAGAGATTGTTCATCCTTGGACATGTGTGACCGGTCACTGTGGACTACGATGGGTCCGGACACGTCTATGACGTGACATTATGTGATATTAGCTTCTATTTAAGATACTTGTACATTATCAGATATTAATTAACAATTTGTTAATCGCCCTGGAGCCACCTACGAAAGACAGAGGAGAGATGAGATAGAGTCTTCTTCCTTCTAATTTGCATATTTTACCCATGGAGCACTGTGCATGCTGGATCTTCTTAATGAGAACCAGCACCACTATCCCCAAGAGAAATAATTTTGGAAACCTGGTTCTTATTATACTATGATTTGTACAAGGAATATAATTGATCTACACTAGAACTAAAATATGTTCCAAGATACTTAACTGTCGATTATATTGAAATTATAATCCATGGAAATAATGGAAATATTGGGGGTCATTTACTAAGGGCCCGATTCGCGTTTTCCCGACGTGTTACCCGAATATTTCCGTTTTGCGCCGATTTTCCCTGAATTGCCTCGGGATTTTGGCGCACGCGATCGGATTGTGGCGCATTGGCGCTGGCATGCGACAGAAATGGGGGGGTGTGGGCGAACGAAAACCCGACGGATTCGAAAAAACTGCCGCATTTTTGAAAAAAAAGTGTCGCGGGGCTCGGGCTTACCTTCACTAGGAATAGGCCGGTGTACTTCAGTGCATACTGGAGAACTTCAGCGCAGCAGCGCCACCTGGTGGAAGTCGGAGGAACTGCCTTAATGAATCCCGGCCGGACCCGAATCCACTGCAGAGAACGCGCCGCTGGATCGCGAATGGACCGGGTAAGTAAATCTGCCCCATTGTGAATAATTATAAGAGTCAGGGTTGAGAGGTGTCGGCATGGACGGGCTCTTACCCTGGTGAACCCTCTTGTATATTGTCTGTCATTCATTTGGATAGCTTGAAAGAGATCAGGTTGAATAGTCGTGAATTATAATATGGGCGGTTTTTGCGGACGCCTGGGGCCACTCACCAAGTTTGATCCTGCCTTGTAGATATTAGAGAAAGAGGGACCTACAGTCCTTAAATCATCATACATGAGCCTTACATGTGCCTTAGCACTACACATGTGTATAAGAGTCTTTTCAGGACCTTTGAAGGCCCTACAAAAGGTCCTTAAAACACAGAACTAAAAGCTTGGTTCTGTTATTGTATGTAGGCAGTAAATGTCAAACCATTTGACACAGTTGACTTGTGGGGGTCCCATTGCAGTCTTGTAAAGGGGTCCTCTACAATTCCATTGCTTTGGGGGCTCTTTCATTCACAGTAGCGCTGGATTTTCGAGGCGTCTCCCAATTGATGCTGGGGAACGCCCCTCAGGCCAATCAATTGCTGAGACTGATCACCACTCTTGCCACTGATTGGCTGAGTGGCCTCCCCTTGAATTTCTTGTTTTGTCGGGAGACACAGTGCAGCTGGGATCGGGAGCATCGGGGGGAAACAGAATCTTACTGGAAAACCCCTTTCAGAATATCATTGAAAAAGGATAAGATGAATTAAGATCTATATGATCCTCAACGTGATCTAATAAGTGTTAAAGGAAGTCTACCACCAGAATCAAGGATTGTAAACCAAGCACGCTGCCATACTGGTGTGCGCCCCCTCTGGCAATATCCACTTTTCTTTTAGCTTCATTTGCCCTTCTTTTTAAGAAAAAAAAAGGCTTTAAAAATTATGCAAATGAGCCTCTATTAACACCTATGGAACCCAGAGACCCTAATTTGCATAATTTTGAAAGCCTTTTTTGTAAAAACCAGGACATAAGAAGCTAAACAAGAGAAGCACCCAATCATCTTTAAAGGACACCTGTCATCAGGTCTGTGTCACTTGTCCTGTCACTACTACCTGTTGGAGCAGCTCACATGGATCCCATCACAGCCTTAATCTAGTCAATTCATACATTAATCATTGTAAAATCATCTTTTCTTTATTATGTAAATGAGGTTGGTCACATGGTCAGAGGCAGTGATGTCACCCCTGTTACCCCTCCCCTCTCCTCCCCCTGCTCATGTCTGTGTGTAATGTATAGTAAAGCATTGCTAGTGTCTGTGCTTTATCTGCTGACATGCTGCATCCTCCTAATACACATGTGAGACACAGAAATCAGCTGCACAAGTACCTGACATGTTCTGCTACAACATGGCTGCCTGGAGCTGTTGTATCTCTCCTATACACACACAGACTGCAGGGAGCATGGCCACCAGCAAGCACATGGAGGAGCCATTACACCATTATACTGGCTGTCAGTCATGCACTGGGGGTGCGGCTGTACCTCCCTCTCATGAATAGAGTGGACAGCTTGAATATGCTAATGCTTCATTGGACATTTCACAGGTCATTTGCATACAGCTTTAGGACCTCATTGCTTAGGTTTACAGGCATGTAGAGGGACAATGAAGGGATAGAGGCAATGCTCTCTTATGGCAGTGTATGAAAATATATTTAGTTTAGGGGGTAATTTTGTCTGATGGGTTCTCTTTAAGGTGAGGAACAGTATCTTCCAATAGTTACCCGTTTTCCGTAATTTTGTACACAGTGCACTCCCCGACTCCCAAACAGACTGGAAGCTAAAATAATCACTACATCATGATTGGACATTTGCTACTCATCGAAACACGCCAAAGCCATTCCGATACGAAAAAAAATAAGTTTTTTCCCTACCTGTACTCTGGGTCTCGAGGAGCTTGTTCATTGAACTGTACATAGGCCCCGTGTAGAGGTTGGGGTCACTGGTGATCACAAGGCTTTCGGAGACTTCGCCATGTTCTGTCTTCTTCGGAAGTTCGGGTGAAACATTTGGGTGTACGGTAGGATAGTTTTTATTCCCAACGAGACTTGTTTCTGTATTTGGAACCAGTGTACCAGGCTGGGCGTAGACGGGCACGCAATGTACAGGTTCAAGATGGCAGTCTGCATGGTAGATGCTGTGAATGGATTGAGTGTTGGAGGCCGAAGCAATGGGCGAGGTCTGAGCCCCCGAAAATGAGAGCATCAGTCTGGTCCCATTGTGAGGAGAGTTGGTTTCCACCTCGCTGAGCTCCGGGCTGGCCTGTGGCGCTCTCAGGCTGCCGTTCCCCAGGTGATAATGGTGGTGATGATGATGATGGTGATGGATGAGGTGGTGCACTGAAGACCTTCTTCTTCTATGCTTGCGATTTGGTTTCTCATTGGTGCTCTTCACGACGGGAGTTGACGTGAGCCCAAGTTTAAAGATGGCTGCTCTGTAGTGCTGGACCAGACGCTTACTCGCCTTACGGGTCACATATACCAAATATTTGAGAAGCTCATCGTAACAGCTGCCGGGCTCCGAGAAGCTGGCCAACGTGCTGGCATTGGACAGAAAGCGCACTCTCTGTTCCTTCATGAGTTGGCTCTCCCGCTGCTTCGTTTCGGAAAACTGAGTAGCTATGACCACTAGGCAAAGGTTGATCATGAAAAATGATCCAATCTAAAGAAAATCAAAGCAGTTCTGTGATTAATACAAGGGAATGACTTCAAACAATGGCAGCTGAAACACCAGACAAGTGAAACTGAATTAAAAAAAAAAAAAACTTTTTGTTCAGTTGAAATCTTTGTACTGTGATTCGGTTTGAAAAAATTCTTTTGCAATTATGTGTGTTTACATATACAGTATGTAAAAAGAGATTGAAAGGCAACCTGACACATGAAATAATGGGGCAGATTTACTTACCCGGCCCATTCGCGATCCAGCGGCGCGTTCTCTGCGCTGGATTCGGGTCCAGACGGGATTTATTAAGGTAGTTCCTCCGCCGTCCACCAGGTGGCGCTGCTGCGCTGAAAAGCATCGGAACGCACTGGAGTTCACCGGCTCGGGCTGAGTGAAGGTAAGTGCAAGCTCCGCGACAGATTTTTTTTAAAAAATGCGGCGGTTTTTCCGAATCCGTCGGGTTTTTGTTCGGCCACGCCCCCAGATTTCCGTCGCATGCATGCCAGCGCCACAATCCGATCGCGTGCGCCAAAATCCCGGGGCAATTCAGGGGAAAGGGTGCAAATCGGAAATATTTGGGTAACACGTCGGGAAAACGCGAATCGGGCCCTTAGTAAATGACCCCCATAGTGTCCTGTCTGCAGGCACCATGTTATAGACCAGGAGCAGCTGAGAAGATTGTACATAGAGTCCTATCTGCAGGCATCATGTTATAGAGCAGGAGGAGCTGAGCAGATTGTACACAGTGTCCTGTGTTCAGGCAGCATGTTATAGAGCAGGAGGAGCTTAGCATATTGTACATAGTGTCCTATCTGCAGGCAGCATGTTATAGAGCAGGAGGAGCTAAGCAGATTGTACATAGTGTCCTATCTGCAGGCATCATGTTATAGAGCAGGAGGAGCTAAGCAGATTGTACATAGTGTCCTATCTGCAGGCAGCATGTTATAGAGCAGAAGGAGCAGAGCAGATTGTACATAGTGTCCTATCTGCAGGCAGCATGTTGTAGAGCAGGAGGAGCAAAGCAGATTGTATATAGTGTCCTTAGTGTCCTATCTGCAGGCAGCATGTTGTAGAGCAGGAGGAGCAAAGCAGATTGTACATAGTGTCCCTTTGCTCTATAAAATGCTGCCTGCAGATAGGACACTATGTACAATCTGCTCAGCTCCTCCTGCTGTATAACATGCTGCCTGCTGAGAGGACACTATGTACAGTACAATCTGCTCGGCTCCTCCTGCCCTATAACATGTTTCTTGCAGATAGGACACTGTGAACAATCTGCTCAGCCCCTCCTGCTCTATAACATGCTGCCTGCAGATAGGACACTATGTACAATCTTCTCAGCTCCTCCTGCTCTATAATGTGTTTCTTGCGGATATGATACTGTTAATAATCTTCTCAGCTCCTCCTGCTCTATAAGATGCTGCCTACAAACTGTACTACCTGGTAAATGTGACAGGTTCCCTTTCAAAATAACCAAAGTCTTTCACAATAAGTAGCGGTTCGTTCCTTAGATTGTCGTTTGGACCATGAACGAGTCTGCATTCAGTGTCTCTCCCTATATAATTTGTTGTGTGTCAGGTATAAGATGCGGATTATAGGATGGAGCTATGGAGCGTGGAAGGAGTGAGATAAGGATGTGTAGTAGCAGAAATTACATGTATTTCATGTTAGAGCTGACGCCTGATACACGGCTGACAGTATAACGTGTAACCAGTCAGCGAATCCCTCTCCACGTCCTGTAAAATGTAATTCTGCAGATGATTATCTATTCGGAGACATGGCTCATGGCGCTACAACGTATCTAAGCAGAATACATGCCCACATTATCCTGCAAGATGGCTCAGTACTCAAAGTGTTAACTCCTTAAAGGGGTTAGTCCAAGACTGAATGGATACTGCTAAACAAAAGGATTCAGAACAATGGAACCCTGAAAAACAAAAATGGGGGCTCTGTTCCCCCAAATAAGTGGAATGGCTAATTGAGCATGGAACCCTGATGGTACAGTCATTCTCTTCGAATGGCAAGAGTTAATCTTTAGCCCTCTTATCTGTCTGAAGTGGACAGACTTCAGTAGTCTTTCAGATACACTGATCAGTACAGGAGAAAGAAGCAGACAAAGTTACATAGAAGCCGGCTATGGCGTCTATTTGGGGTTCCCCTATAATAAAGTGCGTGTGTATGTGGTGGGAGATGGCTTCTGTGTCCTGTGTTGGCTCAATGCTGTCACTTGATTCAGAATCTATAGAACTGACCAGGGGCGTAACTAGAAGAGGCGGGGCCCCATAGCAGACTTCTGAATGGCGCTCCCTACCCCCTCAGAAAATATATATATATTTGTATACTCACACATTTATACACTTATGCACACACATTTATGCACCAATATATACATTTACACACTTATACAGATCTGTCCCGGGGGCCCTCTAACACTGCGGGTCCCATAGCAGCTGCTAGTTACGCCCCTGGAACTAAAATAGATATCCAGAAACAGCTCTTGGCTTTCTGACAAAATCACAGACAGGGCCAACCCCTTTAAGGCCTCATCTAAATAAAGTAGAACGTTATTATTTGACACAACATTGTAATAATTTTGATAAATAAACTTACTATAATTAGAAGTATAAAGTAGATAAAGTTGTAAAATGAGTGAGCATCCATGACAAAATACATGATGTCCACCCAGCCTTCCAGGGTAATCACCTGAAATAAAGAGAAGATGAACGATTAGAGATACATTCTTACAGTATTTTGATAACAGTTTGTGTCACCTCTTGACGCATTAGATGTCCATATCAATGGGCAGTGTCTTATAGAGCAAGAGAAGCTGAACACAAAGAGGGACATTTACTAAGAGTAGTGCGGTGTATACTATGTGCAGTTTGCCTGTGTATAGTGCAGGGGGCGCCAGATTCATGATTTGTGGCGCCCCTTGCGCTTGCCCGGCAGAGTTCACCAGCTATGTTGTGGTGCACCTTTAACATAGGGCGTGCAACAAACTTGCATGATAAATCTGGGGCACGGTCCGACTGAGCCCCGGACGCCCCATGTTTTGTGTTGTATAATGCCAAGTGCAGCCGTGCAACACAATTGTGGTGCAGACACTTCTTACATACCTGTGCAAGCAGTTTGGTGCACGGACCTTAGTAAATGTGCCCCATTGTACATAGTGTCCTATTTACAGGCAGCACGTTATAGAGCAGGAGGGGCTGAGCAGATTATACTTAGTGTATTATCTGCAGCTTCTCCTGCTCTATATCATGCTGCCAGCAAATAGGACACTATGTACAATCTGCTCAGCTCCTCTTGCTCTATAACATGCTGCCTGCAGATAGGACACTATGTACAATGTGCTCAGCTCCTCCTGCTCTATATCATGCTGCCGGCAAATAGGACACTATGTACAATCTGCTCAGCTCCTCTTGCTCTATAACATGCTGCCTGCAGATAGGACACTATGTACAATGTGCTCAGCTCCTCCTGCTCTATAACATGCTGTCTGCAGATAGGACACTATGTACAATCTGCTCAGCTCCTCCTGCTCTATAACATGCTGCCTGCAGATAGGACACTATGTACAATGTGCTCATCTCCTCCTGCTCTATAACATGCTGTCTGCAGATAGGAGACTATGCACATTCTGCTCACCCCCTCCTGCTCTATAACATGCTGCCTGCAGATAGGAGACTATGCACATTCTGCTCATCCCCTCCTGTTCTATAACATGCTGCACAAGTATAAGAAAGGATGCACGGTAACGCAAACCGACTGTCATCCCAGCTTCCCTTTATTAATTAGTCTGAGCTAATCAACTTCTACCATGATTACTGTTGCTGTAGAATATTAGATAGTCATGGGGGAGGGGAATACAATGAAAAATGACGGAACCTGGTCCCTCTGCTGTCTCTTTCCACCTTTTTATAAAGATACACATAACATCAGCAGGATTCAGGATAAAATTCTATAATTTTACGGATTGGGATCCATGTTCACTTTTGCATCATAGACAACTAAGAATTTGCTCAGATTATACTTTTATGACAAGAAATTGTTCAGAATTGTCTGATAATTTGCATATGATGTCATATTATGATGAATTATTCTAGAATTGTATAACGCGGAGTCAAACAAAGGACATATCGCAAACAATTGATGAATGTGACACTAGATGGCATCAGAGTATCTCTGCACCCTCGGTTATAATATTACAAGAGTTCATTATATATTTGCCAAGTGACTCCTATACCTATTACTGACAGATATGAAAAAGCAAGAAATAAATATTAAAGGGGGTGTCCAACTATACATTTATTAGGAGAAGGAAATGGTCTAAATCAAAAAACAGCAAATATAACTCACCAAATGGTGCTCCATTCCAGCACCACCAGTCCTGTCCCCACCAATCCCAATTTTTTTGCCTGACCAGAAGCCAATCTATATAAACGACACGTGGCTACAATCCCACAGTCATATAGCACTTGTATACAAGTCATTATTGAGGCAAGAAATTGGCTGCAGCAGTTGTATGACCGGAAACAGGATGTCACTACTTGTGGAGGAACAAGAAGCAGAAACAGTGGGGACCAGACTCACTGCGCTGGAACAGAGCGCATTGTAAATCAATTTTTTTTTTTATTTATTTGATATTAGTCGGACAACCCCTTTAAGTAAACATTGTCATACTATAGCTTTACCGGCCGTCACACTGTTATACCCTAACTGCCCATGTGACAGGAACACCATAAATCAGTCCCACCACACTGATAAACGGGATAAACGGGATATATACGGGATAAACGTGAGGATAAACGGGATAAACGTGAACAATAAGCCACCACCATAAGGTTTTGTTGTGGTTTTGCATCTTGAAAACCAAGAGTTTTCGGTATTTACGTGTATTTTCCTATGAGCAGGGAGAAAGTAAAGGGCTTTAGTAATTCACATCTCTGGTCTGTCCTGGTTGTCTACCATCTTATGTTCTTATTGTTTGGCAAAATACAAAATTTCATCAAATATCACAACATTACAGGCACAAGTGTGAAGCACCTACCTGAAAAATTGCTATCCAAGCATAACCAATATTATCAAAATTGATAGCACCTTTAAAAGGGTTATGTTCCCCAGCAGAACAGTTTGTATAATACTGATTCCAGTTGACACAAGAAGTATTGCTGGTGTTATTATAAAAGTTATAGTCCAGTGTACACTCCAGCCCTTCTTCCCTGCGCGTAGGGACGCTGCGACAGTAGCGCATGCCGTTCTCTTTGGCTTGGGAGCAGATGAAAGGATTCTCATCCTCGTTCTCGGTCTGGTAGTACCGCTCTAACTCCAGGGAGACAGGACTGTAACAGGAAGAAAATGGAGAATTGTGAAAAAAAAAATACATGGACGCCATATTGAATAAAACAAATTACGGACTAAAAATAATTTTTGTAATAGTTTTTTTAATTAACAATTTTGGAAAATTTCTCTGCATGTATTACAAATACTTAGATATATGTGGAGCCCTCCAAAGCTTCTGAAAGAGTTGGCTAATCTGCTAAGAAATGTCGAAATAAGAAAAATTGATGGTCTAGTTGTGAAAGTGTAGGACTAGGGGTGCCTTGGGCCAACCAGACAAAATTATTTTGGGGCCTCATCCTTCAGAAACCTCTAGACATTGGAGTTCTAGCAGATGGCAACCCAATTTGGAAGATACAAGTGTATCTATATACTAGAGTCTAGGAAATAGACCCTAGTATCGGGTGGTCCAGATTAGCGAAGGACTGGGGTGCCTTGGGCCAACCAGAAAAAAATATTTTGGAGCCCCATCCTTTAGAAACCTCTAGATATCAAAGTTCTAGCAGATGGAAACCAAATTTGGAAAATACAAGAGTGTCTATATACTAGGGTCTAGGAAATAGACCCTAGTGTCTGGTGGTCCCATTCAGTGTAGGACTGGGGTGCCTTGGGCCAACCAGAAAAAAATATTTTGGGGCCCCATCCTTTAGAAACCTCTAGATATCAAAGTTCTAGCACATGGAAACCTAATTTGGAAGACACAAGTGTCTATATATTAGAGTCTATAGAATAGACCCTACTATTGGGTGGCCCACCTCAGCGTAGGACTGGGGTGCCATGGGCCAACCAGATAAAATTATTTTGGGGAACCATCCTTCAGAAACCCCTAGATATCATAATTCTAGCAGATGGAAACCCAATTTGGAAGATACAAGTGTCTATTTACTGCGGTCTAGGAAATAGATCCCAGTATCTTCCAAATTTGGTTGGAAGCCCAACAGAGTATCCTCTGGGACTCTGGTGGGCCACTTCCAGACTGGTACCCATTACAAAATGGTCAAAAGACGGTGGGTTGATGGTGTAGGTGTTGGCCTGCAAATATATGGGGCAGATACAATGAAATAGGGGGAATGCCGGATAACGTAGGAGGTAAACTCAACGACTTTGAAGACCAGCATTGTATCCGTCGAGAAAAACTTGACAAGTCAAGCTGACATCTCTACAACTAAATAATATTAGGCTAAATCAGCTTTCTAATCACTCTGGAGAGTGAATCTATTACAATATTAATTTGAACAAAATTGATTGTGTAAATGAATGTGATCCAAATACGACCTTTGTTTTTAAAAGTACTAAAGTTTTTGTAAAGCAATTTCTCTTTAGTTTTCAAAATATCTTCTTAAAAGCCGAAGATCGAGTAGGCAGCAAAATTCTGTCTCTTTAAAATAATTTGAGAAAATAAAGTAAAAAGATATTAAATAGTTCTGAATTTCCCCACATACTCCCTATTGCACTAATGGTTCAGAAGGCAATGACTGATTTAATATTCCTCATTGCCAGAGGGAAGGGAGACTGTATGCACCAGACAGGTAAAATGGTAACACTGACATTCCTGGTGCGTTTCAAGAACAGAACGTCCTGGAAAAAAAAACAAAAAAATTATGAAAAATGAATAATAGAAGCCTATTAGAAAAAAATGTTAACTTTCGCGGGCCAACTTTTACAATGTTCACTCGTTTTTTTGGGGTTTTTTTTCAACTTCTCCTAATAACCACATTTCCAACTTACAGACTGAAGTTTTCAGGGAGGAAGCAGCGGTTTCTAAGTAGACCAGCCCAAAGCTGAACTCCGACAATGCCAAAAATGAAGAACACAAAGAAGCAAAGTAGAAGGACGTTGCCTAACATCGGAAGGGTGTCCAGCAGCAATGTAACCAGAATCCGCATACCTGCAAACATTAAAGGAAATAGCAGGAGTTGGTGCCATCAGGACAATGAGATATACGATGTGAGTAATTGTAGTATCTGTCCTATGACCTCCATACAAAGATGTTACTCAAGGGAGAATAGCGCCTTATATGTCACCCAATTTATCAGCCAACCATGAAGTTTCAGGTAGATGAAAGTAGAAGGTCAGCCAACGCTTAGGGCGTTTAGACTGATCCTGGCTTTTCTAGATATTTCCATCCCTCATATATATTAATACCTTTCTCATTAATTGAGCAATTCCTCATTTTTAGTATATTTTTTTATAGGGGTCTTGGAATCCCCTGGGATCTGGTTACAGCCTTGAGGTCTCTTGGTCTTTGACACTGAAAAACCAACTTCTTGGGCTTTGCGAGAAGTCAAGTCCCAAAGACCCAGGAAGCAATTACTTGGCCACATCTGATAGAACTGTTCATATTATTTATTTTTCAGTCATATGGGAGTTTGCAGGATTCCAGGAACACCCCTTTAAGTCTCGGAAGCTATTTTTAAAGGCGGGTGATGGCAAACCTTTTCGATATTGAGTGGCCAAATTATAAACAAATCCTAGAAGAAAGTTATAACCAAAATCACAATGTATTGCTGCATGGTCTGCAACAGCTTTCAATTGTATCAGCATCCTGAGGTCACCAATACAGTTGAAAGGAGGGGAAATATGATTATCAGTGTAGCTTCACTGCGCCCCCCGAACTGGACAAATCGCAGAGCCCAGAGAAGGATCTCCACAAAAAATCCAGGCCTATCAAGACCTCCCCACTTTTTCCAGCAGTACCAGGCAGCCCAGAATGAGCTACTTGAGCAGTGAGTATGGCACATCCTGGGCTTCCTGGTACTGGCGGAAGGGGCCATGAGTCCTGTCTGGTCAAATTTGTTAACCCACAGAGAGGGTTCAGAGTGCCAAATCTGGCACATGTGCCACAGGTTTACCACCACTACTACAGGCCATAAAACTTGAAGTTTTTTGATGATCTGAAAAACTTAAAATGCTTTTTTCCATTACCAACACTTATTCCCTATCCATTGGGGGTAAGTGCCTTAACACTGGGGGTCCAGCTAGCACAAGAATAGGGCTGTCTGTGATTCATGACCATCACTCCGTGGTACGACTGGAGCATAGAGCAATCTAGGGAAGGGTATGGAGTGGTAGTCCCACATGTGCACTACTTCTCCATTAACACATGGAATTTGGGTACCCAAATCTCATGATTGCTGTAGATCCATTTGCTTTGACCCCTCAGATAACAAGAGCAGGGGTCCCTCAGACCTATATCTTATGTGAGTGTCACTCGATTCAACCTATCTGTGATCGGTGCATATAGCCCCATTGCCAACGAATGAAAAGAGTAACAGTCTGTTGTGCACATGTGTGATGTCCTTGTACCTTTCTCATGGTCAATTGGTCACATTTCCAGTGATAATTAATTCATTAACTGATAAATAACCTTTTATACATGTGCATAGTGGTTGCAGCCTTGTCATTTGTTATTTCTACAACTTTTGTATACATAACACTACACACTAAGCTCCCAAGCTCCCCCTAGGGGTTGCATCTGGTAGCCACAATACTAAGTTTGTGATCTTTGTCTATGCAGTTTACAGGGCTGGACCTTTCCTGTAAATACTGGAAAAGCGTACTTAGATTTTATAATGAAGAATTACACGTGTAATCCAAGTTTTATCACCCCTTAAAGCCTCAGTGCTGCTCTGCTTAGCACTTGCCATAAATGTTAGAATGAGCACCATAAGTAGAAGTGGCAGGCGTAGACTCGTCTTCAGCCGCTTCACGCAATCCTTCTCTTTCTGATGAGGTTATTTATAATCCCTCATGCCGCCAGTAAGAACACTATTACAAATAAACTCACGCTGAAATCAACATTGAATAAATTATGGATGCCCTGGGGGAACATATAACACTGGGCGAGATACGAAGCACTCTGTCATACATCAGACAATGCAACGCCGCTTCTGAAAATGGATGGCTTACTGCTCATTTATTTGCTTTTTAAGGGAACTTACTCGGCACCCGGTTAATGGCTCGAAGTGGACGTAAGACTCGAACTGTGCGCACCGCCGAGAAGCTGACATTCTGGAGATCCAAGGAATATTCAAGCATCCTAAAGAAAAGAACTAACATTGGTTAATGTGATCTTCCCGACCCCTTCCAACCATATTTTTAGAGGACCTTTCATCACCAAATCCAACTCTTCCTAGTAGCAAAAGTGGTTCTCTACTGTCAGGTGGGTGGTTCCAAGGTGTTTGCTCCAACCTAGTACCACCCACCTGATGGTAGAGAGCCTAATCTGCATATTGGTTCCAAAATCAACACCACACCTGCAAAAATAGTAAAAAGTTAAGGAGTTGTATCAATTTAAACATGTATCCACCATCCACAACGATCCACAGAAAGAGGAACTACAAGTCCCCTGACCGGCTGCACACTAAGGGTCTATCCTGTAAGCCTGTAAGAGTGAGGTCTCATAGAACTCAATGGACGGAGTGGCCTAGTGCGTTATATTGACTTCTATGGGACTTCCGAAACTCAGAAGTTTTGCGAGCATGGAGTGGATCAACAGATCTGTGTTTACCATTTTTGCGGATAATCGGGGATCTCAGACGCCGCTTGAAACATTTATCCCCTACCCCTAAAAGGCTTCTGCAACTGGCCCAACCCAGACCCTTAGTTCAGATTCTACCAATGAGAAAGATGGGGCATACCCTTGTGACCCCGGAATTCTGATTTGTGTAAATGTGCTTTTACTCTGGGTTAAATTTTTTCCAAGGGGAACATCTGCCTGTAGTATGGATGTTCTCCGCATGTTTGTGTGGGATTCCTCTGGATGATCTGGTTTTCTCCTACACTCCAAGAATATATTGAAAGAAAATTTTGGGCAATCATAATATGTTGCTTCTATATGAGTGAGAGAAAGAAATAATACACATTTTCACACTTTGGGAGCGGCACTATGTCCAATGTCAGCCCAATTCCCAAGGCCCAGTCTTCCAAAACAACCACAAGGAAAGTGTTTGATTCATACAACCATATACAGATGTTTTCTATCCGATCCCATAACTCTTCCTTTCCGTCCCATAAGCTGCTTTAATGCGCATAGGGACTCCACCTCCCCGACTACTCAACGGGTGGGAAACCGCTCCTTAAAAATAACCCGTAAAGAACTCTTCCCCGCGGAACAGGCGACCACAAGTCTGCCCTCCCACTAGGGGGTCGGTGCATGAAGTCGCAGCTTCCTCGCAACAGCTTCGCGATGTGCTAATATCTTGAAATTATGTCAAAATTACTCCCCCATTAACAGTTATTGCTAACATGTCCTATTTGTCTTTTATTAGAAAGACTCTTTTTGATTTAATCCATAGTTCATAAACTCCCTCCCTCTCTAGACATCCTGCGGGCTGCAACTTTAAAGGCACGGAGTTGCCTTTCCAGGAAATTCCAGTTCATTAGAGACAGCTCCCCATGTACTTCATGGAAGTCGGTAAAACAAGAGATCCGAAATGCCTGATGCCTCAGGAACACCACACTTTTGGCCATGCTGTGCAGATTTTTATGTGGATTCTTTGCCACGGCCAGGAGATTCTTGTGCGCTGAAGCAGACTTTAATTTGAACCAGGTGTCCGCTTTGGTTTTGAAGCGAGAGAACTGCAAAGAAAAAATGTCACTTTTTTTTCCACCCCCAAAGTAAGAAAACAATAAGACATTTGCTAACGGAAACGGGTAACACCTCGTACTTAAAGGAATACTCTCCTCCGTAGGCCCGGATTGGTGGGATGCCCTCCTTTCTTGTGGTTAGCACGTTCGGCAACTAAGCACAAGTTGTTAATTTCAAGGCTTTGCATATCAGCATAAGAATTTTGTTTTTGAGTGTTTTAGACTAGTTTCCATGTGGTTCAGCATTCCAAATTATTTGAAGTGAGACTCCAGATTTTCCGTTTTCTTTTTTGGTCGATCCTCTTCTTCCGAAATCTTACTTAAAAGTAGGTTCCATAATGTGAAGATCTACGACTTGTCTGATGGCTGCTTCCTTTAGATCATGGCCGATGGCATCGCTAACACCAGTCATATGGGGCCTGTACCCCAGACTTTTGGTCTACTGCCCAAATTCCTGAGCAGCCACCACATTCAGGGAGGGATTATTAATTTATGGCAATGGATTAAGTTAGGGGCACAAAACGCTATTAGAACTTTTGGGGGCACTATAATCTTAATGTAGGTTAGTACAGTAGATTATGACACATGTACTGTGTGGAGGTACAAAGGGGGTTATTGTAATTTTGTGGGAGCCAATAACTTTGGGAATGGAAAGAGGTGAATTTGTGGAAATGTGGGAAAATTGTGGGGCACAATTGGGACATTATTAATGTGAAGGGACAATATAACTAAGTTGGTATTGAAGGTGGCACTATAATTGGACAGGTAGATTAATAGTTACCACTGGGGGTACCACATAATACAAACTGTTATGAGATTTATTATATTTTATGTGAAAAAATTATGTTGTTAACATAGAAATGATTAAAGATATTTTAGCAATGTTTCCCTCTCTCTGGACCCATTTCTCAGTAAAATGAAATGTAAAACACAAAGGTGCACAAGCCTTTAGGCGAGTTGAGCCTATTGCCTCAGACAGCACCACAAGTATCAAGATGGGCGGCAACATCAGGGGCGCAGTTATCTGCTACAAAGCAGGATCTTCCACTTTATACCTGAAGTCGTTATCAGTGTAAAACTGCATGGAGAACCCACTTACTAAAAAAATAACCTCAGAAATTACTACTGGATGTGGCAAAAAGGGCTCAATTTTATAGCTGGTCTCAGGAAACATAGGTTCACCCCAGTAACGCATATACCCTATGGAGTATGGAGTCCGCCTGCATGCGATGGTATTCCCTACATGCCCTATAACGATAGCTAAGGAAGAAATAGGCCTGACTTCTAAATCTGCGTCATCTGGTCACAGTTGTCTCATAAAGAGACCCTTTCTATCATCTGGCAGTCAGATGTTTTTACCGTTGTGCCCATAAATTTCTCTGCAGTGAACCATCTAATGAAGGAACAAGTCAACCAAGACAGGAGCCACTCTCCAAGGGTTTTAAAGCATAGGGTGGATTTTCCCCCACGCTACTATGTGGAATGTGTTAGACCGGCTTCTGGTTCAGGGAACCAAGGAGGAGTAGGAAGAAGACCCTCAACCTGCTGTCCGCCCCTTGTTGTGACTATGCATGATGCGGCTAACCTCTCAGTTTAGTTTCGTCCCATCACACCAAGGGTTGTCCATGGCTTTACTTCCACTCCTGTATATCTGGCTACCTAGTGGTTGTGTTGTGAGTTGCAGCGTTTCGTTAACATGTCACATGTCTTGGGTCATTCAACCAGAAACCTAACAATTAGACCCGCTGTTTCCGTTCAGGTTTGGCCCCATGTGACCCGGACATAATGCTGGATTGGTGGACAATCATAGCCATGGGTTGTAGATATGGGCATCAATTTGTCATCGGCCGCCAACCCTTTGTCCTGGTCGAACCCCGAACCAGAATGGAAACATTGGATCTCTACTAACAATGGCTTCCATGGCTGCTATTTTGGTCCACCTCTTAGGCCTTACCATAGGCGGGGCTTAATAGGTTACTTTGCAACCTTCACCGAAGTGTCGGTAATAACTCCATCTGTTAAATGAATATACTAATGACACTGTCATCAAGCAAGGTCCCATGTCCAGGTCAAGTGTCAGCCACAGAAAAGACCCCAATACCGACAATCTGTGCACTGTCCTATGTGGCCATGCATTGTGTCCCGGAGGTCTCTCTCCATGGAACTCCAATCTTCACATCTCATATCAACAAAACTGAAAACATTGCAGCCGCTCGGTACATTGTGCATATGCTAATGGAGAGCGCACATGGCTAATGTTAATGTCAATGCCATCTGCTGAGGCTTAACAAAAGACAACCGAGCCTCTATTTGAACATGTTTTCATAAATCTTGTGAAAATGTGACTGCAATGTTTTCCTCCTAATTGTCTTCAGGGAAGTGTTGTAGAACTTGTGAATCATAAGCACCAACATGGCGCCTCTATAGTTTTGTTATTCCATCTCCCATGATCATTCTACCTCCTTGGGTTTTTTGGGGTAACAAAGGACAATGTTTTATCCCCACCGTCAGTGAGAATGGTGGTCAGTTAAGAGGAATGGTGGTCGAAAATGTGCCCTGCCTCTTCATTCAAAGATGTCTGAAAGCGATAGCCAAGTGCTAGACTGTAATTCCTATGGACCATGTATGGGTCAGAGATTCTGGCAAAATTTTAAATTTAGATTTTTGTTTTCAAACAGAAAGAGGATTCTTGGTTTTGACCTCAATTCTCCTTTGTACCCCCTCCCCGTCTCTCTAGGTTTTCCACTTTTCATCCATATGCCCACAATGGCTCTGTTATCCCCACCTATCGTTCTATGCAACCTTCTTTCTATTACCCCATCTCTCTGTTTCTCCTCCCATTTCTCTCTGTTGCTCCACCATTGTTGTATATCCTATAGTTTTTAACTTTTTCTGCCCTGCACGCCACTTTTGGCACGTTGGGTTGGGCATTGGAGAAGGAGTGGAGACTATAGAAGAAATCTCCTTCAGGTCCGACAGGTCAAACAGGTCCGACCTGGAGGAAACTGTGCCCGCATCTACTAAGAGGCTGGAATCTTCCTGGCCCATATCTATGGCCTCTCACTGCAGCCTACACTGCACTGATGAGGAACAATGACTCACTTGGGTGTCTTTTTCTTCTGCAAAAGTCTGGTTTATCCCAATGTTATGCCAGCAGACTTTATGAAAGGAAGTAGACGTCTTTTATGTAGCACCAAAGACATAGTTTTCCTCTTCATCACCTAAAAAATGCAGATTCCATACCCAAAATTTTTGGCATGTAGGTTCCACATAACTGCAAAGACAGTCTCCTTAAGGGGCAGATCTTTCCCATGAAAACTATTTACCCCCTATCAGCAGTGGATTATACTATAGGTGTTTTGGGCGGTAGTCCGAGGCCCAAGACTTCTAGGGCAGTGTTCCCCAACCACTGGTCCGTGGCCCAAGACCGGGCCGTGGAACACCTGGTTCTGGTCCACAGGCAACCTCTTTAAAACCCCCCAAAAATACTCACCTTCTGTGTTCCCCTGCAGCAGTCTTCTCTTCCTTTACTTAATTTCTGTAGTAATGCACTGCTCTATTGACCGCGAGCATCATGATGTCATCACATCGTGTCTCCCGACAATAGAACCATGAATTAATTCAGAAGAGAAGTTAAGGAAGAGAAGACTGCTGCGTATGGTGAGTATTTTTTATTTGACAGAGTTTGGCTGGGAAGGGGAACATTGGAAGCGGAGGGTGGGGGCAGCTAAAGGAAAGGGGACATGGGAGGGGGGGCATGATGCACAATATAAGTGGGGGGTGCTTCTTCAGGATATGTATATATATATATATATATATATATATATATATATATATATATATATACACAAATTAAACTAAACACACAGGGAGTTATGGTGGGGCATGCAAACATACATTTTTGGCTAAGAAACTATGACAACAGGCTGCAACCCCCCCACCCCCAACGGTCCCTGGAGATGATTTTTGTTTACAGCCGCTCCCTGGGCAAAAAAAGGTTGGGGACCACTGTTGGGGACCCATGGCCATCCACCAAATTTTAGACAGAGAAGGGCCTTCATCCATGACATTCTCATTCATCAGTTCCTGCTCTCAATACACATGTACACAAGAGCCATTTCAGGACCTATGAAGGTCCTCCAAAGATCCTGAAACCGCTGATTGAAAGTAGGCACAAAGAACGTATCCTCAATTCTCCAAAAAGCTGATTTTTGTACCATCTCTAGGGAGTGATTTCCAGACTTTTAGGGGCTATAATATTCATACAGCCCAGAGCCCATAACAGTCTTAATCCGCCGTTGTCCACTATCCACCAACTGAGGTAGGATTCTAGGACTCCATAGATCCTCCGAATGGGTCTCCCTTGTCTCCATGTGAGAATATAACATTGCTTGTACAGACATGCTGCTCCGTTGGTCTCTATGAGAGAGCCCCAGCGGTTGGACCCCTCTGATCTACAAGGTTTAGTATGTATTTGTTGGAAGACCCCTTTAATGTAAGCCGTAGACTTATTGGCTGCGGTGGACATGTGTCAGGAATGACACGTTATGGCAGCAGCCATGTAAACAGTGATCAGCAGGGGATGGGGCGCACACAGCTGGGGAGGCGTAGGGGATTTGAAGGAGATGTGCATCATTTTTGGAGTTATTTTAACCCATAATAAACCGACCACAGCCAGGCTTGAAGATTCATTACAGTGGGTGATGGCCGGAGGACCAAATCCTGCAAAACCCTTTATACTGAGACCATGTGGCAGACGAACCGGCAACGTACTACAGAATGGGTTAAAAATGTTTTATTGGCTGGAAAACCCTTTTACTACTAACTTGGGACCCTGAGCGGCTCAGAAACATTCTGCCGAGAACAATGCATGCGACGACTGCTAACATAAACTCCATATAATGGGGGGAGATTTATCATAAGTCTCTTACAGCAGAACTGTTCTAGTTGCCCATGACAACCAATCAGAGCTCAGCTTTCATTTTCCCACAGCTGTTTATAAAACTAAAGCTGAGCTCTGATTGGTTTCCATGGGCAACTAGAACAGATTTAACTCAGAAACTTGATAAATCTCCCCCATAGGTCCATAGCTTTTACCTGAACTCTTACAGTACCTTCTATGTTGAGCTATAAACAGACTCTTAACACATGTTTTTTTATGTTCCTAAACCTAAAGCCAGGAGTTTGGGTTTAGCATTCAGGCTCTCCCCCACCCTGGCATTTAAAGGGTTAGCACGGATCATGGGTGTTAACCTTTTAAATCCATTTTCCCAAGCATCATCGATCCCAGGTGATGTGGCTTTGCCAACTGCATTTAAAGGGTTAAAACCAGTGCCAACACAGTTCACAAGTGTCCCCCAACCGAACTTTATTCATGGTGCGGCGGAATTCTCACTCCTTTATTATTCTTCTTAGAATGTTCTGAATAATTTGGCAATGGGGTGATATCAGAGGGAGGTGCCCAATGAAGGACACACCCCTCTGACAAGGATAATGTTAACCCCACCCAGCTGTCAGTTTTAGTTAGAAAATTGCTATGAGAAATAAGAGAGGGAAACCCAATGCGAAACTAAAAATATGTTTCAGAATTGTTTTTTTTATAAGGAATATAAGTGTTTACTAAAATAGATTTAATTTTTTAAAAATATGATGGATCCTCTTTAAAGAGGATCTTTCACCAATTCTACATACTTCAAGCCTTTAATAGGTCCCATCTTCTGATTCTGGAACAATTGGAATTTTTTCTCTAGCTCCTGAGCAATCTGTGCTGTTCATTTTGCCACCCAATAATGATAATTGGCCTCCCTACTGTCAGGTGGGCGGCCCAGACAGCATAGTACAGCCCACTTGGCAGTAGAAAGATTAATTAGCATAGTGAGTGATGAAACTAATAGACTCAATGCTCACGAATGGTGATGGATAGCAAAACAATTCCACATTTAAAGTTTTATTGAGTTTTTCAAGGAGAAAAGTGGCCAACACATCCGGGAAAACACAGAAAGAAAAAGAGGGTAAAAATTAAAAGGGTATTCTCATCCGGGCATTCACATTTAATTTAATTCATCTTCCAAACATATACATTTATCCAATTGCATGTTATTAAATAAAAAAGTACCCGTGTGAAGAGGTTGTCCCTTAGCAGGAAAGAAGTGTCCTTGGATACGACCATCATCCCACTCTGGAATTAGTGACTAGGTATGCAACATTGAGGCATTTAACTATCTAGATGTTCATTACCATAGGATGGCTGTGGGACATGCAGTAACTCCCAGGCATATGCAATACAATTTGTAGTTTTGTGCAATCACTCAAGAAGTGGTGGTCGTATTCAAGGAAAGCTGTTTTTTGTTTCTGAGGGACATGCGACTACATCATCACATGGATAAATTTTTTTGAAAAACATCCAATTGAAGAAATGTATGTATATGACAAAGAAATTAAATTAATTGTGAATGTCCATATGAGAATATTAAAATCACCCCCCGGGAAAGCTGGCAGTCGACAGCCAGGAATTTAGTCCAGGAAGTTCCCCATGTGCATTCTGTGTGTCCGAGGTACATAGCAGATCCCTGTATGTATGAGGATATGCAGTTTATCCATTGATACTGAGAGGGGTGGACCCAGTGGACCGCCAGAGGGTTACATGAATAAAACTCTCCATTCAGTGAAAGTCCCTAACCTTACCCAACCATGAAGCCTGTGTTTAGATGGGCTGTAAAAAAAAAAAATCTTACCTACTACTCCGTGTCAACCCCAGGTTAGTGACAAGCCATGTAAAGGGAAACTGTCACCAGGGACCTCCTTTTCACTAAACACAGGTTACCCATTACATCTGCATCACACATCTGCCTTTCTGCTTTCTCTAAACATTTGCATTACAGTATAATATATTGTATATAGTATCCATATAGTGTTATAACTTACAAAGCACCCTGACAGAATCCTCTGTGTAGTCCCAGGGGTTGGGCTTTGGTTTGGATGCATTTCAAAATAACAACATGTGACTTAGCTGAGCAGTCTGCAGCACAGACATCAGCCCCCAACTTTGTGCTCCTGTACAGCTCCTCCCTCCCCGCTGATGTCAGCTCACCAGGCTATATGAAGGAGCAGGAGGGAGGAGCTGTACAGGAGCACAAAGGTGGGGGCTGAGAGCTGAGGAGTGAGCACCACAGACAAGTCACATGTTGGTTTTTTTAATGCATCCAAACCAAAGCCCAACCCCTGGGACCTAACACAGGATTCTCTCAGAGGGCAAGGTAAGTTATAACACACACTTATATTGTAATGCAAATGCTTAGAGAAAGCAGAAACACATATGTACAATGCAGCTGTAAGGGGTTTCTGCAACATGTCTTGAGTGAATATGAGGCCCCTGGTGACAGGTTCTCTTTAAGCTCCACCCCTGTCCTATAAGCCTAGCCCTTTTTATAGTAAGCCCAACCCAACTCTCGGAAAGTGTCTAAAACCATCATAAAATGTGGGGTCGGGGATCTATTATCATCAGAATTATGTTATAATTTTGCTAGTAATCCTCCTGTATTGTCTGTTATTCGGGATAGAAACGATTCCCAGCACGACTGATAATTTTGGCGTATTTAATGTGTCACATTTGGACTACTGTTCTCTTTTACGGCACAACTTAAAATAGATGTTCATATCAGTTTTGCTTATTCTGAAACCCATTATGACAAAATCCTATTTGAGCAGGAACATTAGGAGAGTAATCCACAACACGGCAAACACAACGAGAGCACTTACCCTGCGATAACGATGAAGAAATCTAATCGATTCCACGTGTCTCCCAAATAGCATTTCTGGCCAAATATTCCCAGAGCAAACATTTTGATAATCATCTCCACGGCAAAAAATGCAAAAATGAAGTCATCAAATCCCTGCAATAAAAGCGAAAAATATCATTTAGCAGGAAACATAAAAATAATAATAGCTAAAAAAAAAATAAACGAACGCACAATAACAAAAAGAAATTTCCATCAACCATTGTTTCTTGCCTTCAACACAAAGTTGCCTTCATTCGGCAGCTGTCACCTACCGGAAGTCACCCATGTTCACGGTCAGGGGTGATGGAGTGTAGAGAATTCGGGGCCCTGGAGTCTAAGGGGCCTATATAAGATGATACATTATAGTTGGAAGCCAGGAATAGATTTTGCTTTGAGGTCCTACAGCTGGATAAAGTTGGATCATTTGGACTGTTAGCCAAGGAATCTGTATCCATCAGTGCTTCGAAACCCAGGTTCTGTGCTGGTTCTAGTGCTGAATAGGAGATTCTTGGGCCCACTACGTAATATTCTTCAAAGAGCCCCATGGAAATAATAGACCATAGGAAACAACAAATTGGGAGCTTTCTACTGTATTAGATTCTGGGCTAACAAGTGATCTTTTGGGACTCCATGCCTGGTTCTGTGATCTATGACTCTGTCACGGATGCAACCGCGATCCTTTTCGCGGATCGTGGGGACACTCGTGCCCCTCTACGCTGCGTCCCCATACTCCACACCCAGGCCTGACTCACCTCTCCAACGCTCCTGCTTCCCGTCTTGGCCGCGCATGTCCTAGCTCACTAGGGCACGCACGCGCTGGCTCTCCTAGACTTAAAGGGCCAGCGCCCTCCTGATTGGAGCTCGTTAATCCGGCCTGCCCTTTTAATCCGGCACCTCCCTTCCTGCCTCGCTGGACCGTCAGCATCAGTTCCTGCTAAGTGAAAGCCCTACAGTGTTGTTGTGTTTCCAGTGTTCCTCCGTATTCCCGTGTAACCAGTGTTCCTCTGTGTTCTGTCATCCATTCCTGGCTGCCTGTTCTGTGTACCAGTTCCTGCCTGCCTGTACCGTGTGCCAGCTCCCGTGTTCCTGCCGTGAGGCCCTGTGGATCCTACCAAGCTGTTCTCCTGCTGTCACCCCAGGCTCGGACTGTGTCCTGCATCTCCCTCCGCACTACTTGGCTGCCACCGCGGGCTAGTCGCACCCATGGAACGACCTGGTGGCACCCCGCCACAGCAAGACTATCCCGCTTTGCGGCGCGCTCTGGCGGAGGCCAGGTGCCACTTAGACTCCGGTCCCGGGTGTCAGATAGTACCATCATCTCCCGCACTGGTGCAAAGACTCTTCCCTAAGAGACTCCTACAGTTGTCCCTGCGAACTGTGACACTCTGCTTCTGAGAAAGATGTAGACCAGAAGTTTTATATTGTCCATAGCTGGTGAGATTTGTACCATGAACTCCAGAGCAAACACATGGGGCCACAGCATAGTGGGGCACGTAGTCAAGTTTTCCCCATTATCCTGTAAAGTGCACCAGATCCATGAAGACCAGAGCACGGTCGATATGAATCTGGCGCACCCTGCGGGCACCTAGACTCAGTTTAAGGGGCATTTTCCACAATTATTTTGGACTTCCAACATAAATGTGGTGGCCGCCGCAAACCCCAACCGGAATGCCCCTTTCTGTGCACAGTTTTATGTTGCGGCGTACATAGTGCAGTTTGTACATGTATTTATGAATTTATGTGCAGTCTGATTAATAAATGTGGTCCATGGACTGGTCTTCATGTCTCTGAGGTTTTCAAGTGTTTGGCAGGATGACCAAGGAATGTCACTTTTGATGTAGAGGAGTTGACGTACCGGGCAAACCCTCAATACAGAGCAAAACTGGAACTGGAAGCTGGAGAAGGGTGAGTACACAGGTTTTTTTTCTAGGATTCCTTAAAAAACTAATTTAAGTAAAAATTCTGCCGGCCTTGACCTTGGCTTGTCTGCTAACCCTGCCACTGTCAAACCCTTTGGTGCCATTTAAAAGGATCTCCTTACTTGTCCAGGTCAGCCATCTCTAAAATGGTGAACACTTGGAAAAAAAAAAGTTGCAGCACATCCTTAAAAGTTCACAATCTTTAATTAACTCTTTTTAAAAACATCACAGATGAGTAGGTAACAAACCTACGCTTTTTGAGCAAAACACTGCTCTTAGTCATGGCATCCATTAAATGGTATAATACTGAGGTAGAGAACTGAACCATGTGCCAGGGCTAAAAATGAGAAGAGGACATAGTCAACACCTTTAGGAGTATCCCAAAGTTAAACCAGTCAGTGGGTTACTGTGAGAACTTTTGCATGAACTAATTCAGGAGATTGAATTATAGTACATCTAAATGCCTGCTATGAAAAGGGTTGTTGACTGAAAATGGGTTCCTATGAGTTTGCTGGAGCGGGCACCACTCAACTTCTGGGGCGGTATCCAGTAACTGAATGTGTTCCTGTTTGATCTATATACAGGTGCGTGTTAAATATTTGTCTTCTGGCTCTTGGTGATAACGTATACTATGTTATTAACCTTTTCCTTGTACCTTGACTATTCTTCTGCCTCACATTTTTGTACCTTGCCGCCATCATGGTTTTGACTCAGTTTATGTGACTTCTGTTTTTCGGGTCTTTTTTATTTGTCTGTCTACTGTACTGTGCATTTATCGAGGCTAGGGACTACCATCCAGTTGTCTCCTAAGGTTTAGCAGAGTTCAAGCAAGTAGGCAGATTGTTGGAGACAGAGGGTTTGTGCTTCTTCCTTGTCTTGACAGTACCCACTTGATTTTCTATACTTACTTTTCCTTTTATGTAAGCGTTGTGAGGTGTGTAGCTTCTCAAGACAATACTGTTTTGCAGCATTGTGCCATAAAGTGATATTCTATGACTACTTGTGGCCACCTTGAGGTTTTATTGTGTATTGCAACCTGTCAAACATAGAAATCTGGAGTCTATAACCAAAATTAAGCTAAAATAGTGGTGAAACATCTGTACTTGCTTGATAATAACGCACACACTGGCTGTAAAAGGGTTTCCGTACCCCACCTTGTTCTGATAGAACTTGCTGTCCACCCTACTCACCCCTTCGAGCCAACACATTCTTCAATGTCAACTCCTACAGGCTTCAAAGTATTTACTTGGGTATTTTTTTTTTTTTTGTGATCTGTGTTTAGTTTACTTGAGAAACTAAAAAAATGATGAAAAACACATGCATACATATTTCTGGAGGTAATAACAGACTGGATTCATGAATAAATTAACACTCCAGCGCAGAACTTAGTCATTTCAGTCACATGAAAAAAAATACAAGTCAACACAATGTCCCTGAGCGATAACCTGCTTACCTGCAGAATTGTGCAGCGCTGGGAATCGCAGGCGACGTCTTCACAAGGATGGAACATTCCCAAGGTGACACAGTTCAGGAGGATGACCAGCATACTGAAGCGTTCAAACCAGGTAGAGGGCACAAAAGTCAAGGAAAACTTACAGACAAGAGACTGTACGTGACGAGCTAATAATCTTACAACTTTCTGTTCTGTGGATCCTCATTCAGGCTGTCACTGGTGTATAGACTAAAAAGAGAGGCTCTGCTCTACTGAATATTATAAAGGGTGCCTGTCACATTTACATAAAGCCTGGTCTATAGCAGTATAGAGCTCAACTCTACCTGCTCTATAACATGCTGCCTGCAGATAGGAGGACTCTATGTATAATCTGCTCAGCTCCTCCTGCTCTATAACATGCTGCCTGCAGATAGGACACTATGTACAATCTGCTCAGCTCCTCCTGCTATATAACATGCTGCCTGCAGATAGAACATTAATTATAATCTGCTCAGCTCCTCCTGCTTTATAACATGCTGCCTGCAGATAGGACACTATGTATAATTTACTCAGCTCCTCCTGCTCTATAACATGCTGCCTGCAGATAGGACACTATGTATAATCTGCTCATCTCCTCCTGCTATATAACATGCTGCCTGCATATAGGACACTGTGTACAATGTGCTCAGCTCCTTCTGCTCTATAACATGCTGCCTGCAGATAGGACTCTATGTATAATCTGCTCAGCTCCTCCTGCTCTATAACATGCTGCCTGCAGATAGGACACTGTGTACAATGTGCTCAGCTCCTTCTGCTATATAACATGCTGCCTGCAGATAGGACTCTATGTATAATCTGCTCAGCTCCTCCTGCTATATAACATGCTGCCTGCAGATAGGACACTGTACAATGTGCTCTGCTCCTTCTGCTATATAACATGCTGCCTGCAGATAGGACTCTATGTATAATCTGCTCAGCTCCTCCTGCTATATAACATGCTTCCTGCTTATAGGATACTATGTACAATTTACTCATGTAGGACACTATGTACAATCTGCTCAGCTCCTCCTGCTCTATAACATGCTTCCAGCATAAAGGACACTATGTACAATCTGCTCAGCTCCTCCTGCTCTATAACATGCTAGCTGCAGATAGGACACTATGTACAATATACTCAGCTCCTCCTGCTCTATAACATGCTGTCTGCAGATAGGACACTATGTACAATCTGCACAGCTCCTCCTGCTCTATAACATGCTGCCTGCAGATAGGACACTATGTACAATCTGCTCAGCTCCTCCTGCTCTATAACATGCTGCCTGCAGATAGGACACTTTGTACAATCTGCTCAGCTGTTCTTGCTCTATAACATGCTGACTGAAGATAGGACACTTTGTACAATCTGTTCAGCTCCTCCCGCTCCCGCGGCTGTTTTAGTAATTACTTGAAATCACAATTCTAGATTTATTTTCCTATACGCAATAGGCTTTTTAATAAGAACTAGGTATCAAACAAATCCCTGTCAATGGGGTGTGTCTTATATTGTTAGTCCTGATTGGCTAGTACGGGACAATGTAGAACAACAGAACCCACCCGCAATTGGTATCACCCAGATTGATAGACAGCTCAAAGATCTCGGGGTCTATAGCACCTAGATCTGTGCTTCTGGTGTCATTTTAAAGATAAGATTAGCAGCTTTAAGAGCGCACCAGGTGATTTTTTTTAAATTTATTGATTGATTTTGGTTCATTGTTGCAACATATAAAATACCATAAGGATATAATAAAATACAACGGGTCATTTATCAAGTGAAATGCAAAAAAAACTTTAGCACGGTTTACGGTTTACAGTTTCAATGACATTTGCCTAATATTAAATTGATTTGCTCAATTTTTTGGAAGCAGTATCACTGGCTTTCGATCTGTCGTTCTGGCAAGTGGGCGTGGCTTATTCCCTTTGAAGTTTTTTTTAGACTGATTTATTGCATTTGCTTTCTTAAAATTGCGCTAATTTTTTTTTTTTCGGTGTAAACGCTCTCCACCCCAAGAGTCAGTAAAAATACGTGAAGTATAAACCTGCGCCTTTACATTTGGTTTAAATAAAATTCAGTGCACTGACGCAACATGTCACAAATTATAAATGACCCCCAACACTTAGGGTGATGTCACACGTATGCGCTTTCAATCAGTTTTCAATCAGTTTTTGGCCTGTTTTGCTTAAAAACGCATTGAAAACGGATTGAAAACGGAATGAAAACGCATACGTGTGCCATCACCCTTACAATGGAACAAAACCCTCCCCCATTATATGACAAACCCCCAACTTCGATCATCCACGGCATAAGCACAGGTTAATAAATTTAAAGAAAAAGGATTACATTGGGAATTTTTAATCCCTTTGTTCTCAAGGGAGATTCACTACCGGCAGTAAACATGCGTGTTCAGCTGTATATGGGAGAGGGGGGGAGGCACAGCTGTCGGCCGTGAATATCGCCGCCTTAAGAAAACCCTGGATGAGAACTGTCTACCTGCATCATGAACAAAATCAACAACCGTGCAAAATAATGAAAAACCAAAAAATATACAGGTGGTCCCCTACTTAAGGACACCCAACTTACAGACGACCCCTACTTAAAGACGGACCCCTCTGCCCACTGTGATCTCAGGTGAAGTCTCTGGATGTTACTATAGTCCCAGGCTGCAATGATGAGCTGTAAGGTGTCTGTAATGAAGCTTTATTCATAATCCTTGGTCCCATTATAGCAAAAAATTTTGAAACTCCAATAGTAACTGGGGCAAAATATTTTTTTGTCTGGATCTACATTTATAAAATTTACAGTTTCAACTTACATACGAATTCAACTTAAGAACAAACCTATGGACCCTATCTTGTATGTAACCCGGGGACTGCCTGTATCCCCAATATCACTGGAAGTCCTGTCTGTCCAGAGCTCGAATCATTTGTGTCTTGAGAATTCCTGCTGAATGAAGATATTAATATTAATGCAAACTGAAGTTGATACATGAGGAAGGATATAAAAACCCTAATTATAACGTGTCCTCGAAATATTTAGTAAAGTCATAAGACTAAATACATAGCCGGAGATGGAAGTTCCAGTGTATACATTTCCAGGATTCACGTAGTGACACCTTACTTGTGTATCCCTTACAGCAGGGGTAGGGAACCTAAGGCTTGGGAGACAGATGTGGCTCTTTTGTCGGCTGCATCCGGCTCTCAGACAGATCTTTAATAAATAGTGATGGCTGCTGTGTGTGTCATAGACTGATCACTGGACACAGGCAGCAATGTTACCGCTGCCTATGTCCTTTGTACGACCCAGGCGCCATCATCTAAGCCTGATTCAAAGAGAAAAGCGTGGGAGCGATGAGGAGCTGACTGCGGGGAGGGCAGGTAGGTAAATATTAATTTTTTTCTTTTTGCTGTGACTATCTTCTGGGAAGCATGTGCTGTGGCTACCTATATACTGGGAGGCATGTGCTGTGGTTACCTATATACTGGACAGCATGTGCTGTGGTTACCTATATACTGGGAGGCATGTGCTGTGGCTACCTATCTACTGGGTGGCATGTGCTGTGGTTACCTATATACTGGGAGGCATGTGCTGTGGCTACCTATATACTGGGAGGCATGTTCTGTGGCTACCTATATACTGGGAAGCATGTCCTGTGGCTAGCTATGTACTTGGGGGCATGTGCTGTGGCTACCTATCTACTGGGTGGCATGTGCTGTGGTTACCTATATACTGGGAGGCATGTGCTGTGGCTACCTATATACTGGGAGGCGTGTTCTGTGGCTACCTATATACTGGGAAGCATGTCCTGTGGCTAGCTATGTACTTGGGGGCATGTGCTGTGGCTATCTATCTACTGGGGGTATGTGCTGTGGTTACCTATCTACTGGGGGTATGTGCTGGGGCTACCTATCTAATGGGGGTATGTGCTGGGGCTACCTATCTACTGGGGACATGAGCTGGGGCTACCTATCTACTGGGTGGCATGTTCTGTGGCTACCTATATACTGGGAGGCATGTGCTGTGGCTACCTATGTACTGGGAGGCATGTGCATATTGTAGGGTTCTTACGGAATAACATTTTTAAAAATGTGGCGTTCATGGATCTCTCAGCCAAAAAGGTTCCTGACCCCTGCCTTAAAGGGAAACTTTTACTGTAAAAATACTGTCTAATATGTGACTAGCAACATACTGCTTGGACATGTTCCTTCTGCTCTATAACATGCTGCCTGCAGATAGGACACTATGTACAATCTGCTCGGCTCCTCCTGCTCTATAACATGCTGCCTGCAGATAGGACACTGTGTACAATCTGCTTAGCTCCTCCTGCTCTATAACATGCAGCCTGCAGATAGGACACTATGTACAATCTGCTTAGCTCCTCCTGCTCTATAACATGCTGCCTGCAGATAGGACACTGTGTACAATCTGCTCATCTCCTCCTGCTCTATAACATGCTGCCTGCAGATAGAGTATGATATAGTATGAGCAGATGGCACCTCTCTTATCACTGCCTGTACTCTCCATTCATACCTGCCTCATTCACATAACTTGTTCTCATTAGCATATTTTAATAAAGTGTTGGAAAAGGTTGTTTTTTCCAGAAAACCTTGTGCTTACATCAGCATTGAATACTTGAGCGATGCTTCAAATTCTAACATTTTAACATGCAAATGAGAAAGCAATCACACAAAGCCTAAAAATGTGAGAGTACGAGGCGGCCGTGGCATTTTAACAAAATCCGTGGAGGTTTCTATTACATCTCGGAGGAGGGATATTCACATCCACGGAGCGAGAGCTAGGAAATTGTTACAGATTATATTTAGGGTTTAAAAAAATTGTACAAATATTGTTATATTATATAATATTATATGTATGTATCTCCGGTGTGTGGCTCTTATTAGAGGGGTTTTTCAGGTTTTAGATATTGTTCAAGAAAGCTGATGAGTAGTGATGAGCAGACCCATCAGTTTGTAGGTCCAGCGGATTCAGAACAAAAGTCCAACCTTGTTGGTCCTCGCGACGTTGCGGGGAGAGCCGCCATATTGGTTGGGATCACCGCAGGGAGCAACAAGATCACTACCAAAATGGCAGCGCTGGGGGGGGGGGTTGAACCGAACCAGGACTTGTGACTGAAGTCTTGGTTTGTGTTCGGTATGAACCCAAACATTGCGGTTCAGGTCCGCTCATCACTAGTGAAGAGTATCAGATTATTAGGGGTCTGTCTTACGATCTGTTATCAGCTGCTTAAAGGAGTTATCCCAAATATTTAGGTTGTTCCCTATACACAGGATCCCCTCAGATATTTCGGCTAGGACCCTCACTGATCAGAAGAATTGGACTTGAGCTCTCCACTAATGGGTGGAGCTCAGGACAAGCACACCCCCTGCCACACCCCCTGCCGCTCCATTTGATTGTATGGGAATGTGGGAAGTAGACAGTGAATGGAGCAGCAGGTTGTGGCTCCACCTATTAGTAAGAAAGTGATCTCCATTCTCTAGAGCGCTGGGGGTCCGGGTCAGGGGTGAAGCTGTTTTGGCAAGAAAGGAAATATACTTTTCAGACCCCTTTAAAGCAGCCGTATCGCTCCAGAGGGGTCTGTTTTTTTAGTCGAGTATCATCATGACCTTTCACTGCATGTACAGGTGAATGGACCTGAGGTGTAATACCAAGCATGGCCACTACACAAAGTACAGCGTTGTTCTTGATATGGAGTACAGAGATTAATCTGTAACCTGTATTGCATCGTTTATGCAAAACACTTGGTGCTTATTACCAATTGGATGCGTTTATGTTGAAACCCATGTGCGATCGGGCCAAGCGTGTCGCGTTTTCCACGCGTTTCGCTGGTTTTAATCTATTTCACAGCTGCCTGTACTTCTAGAAATGAAGATAAACACATTTAAAGCAGCCAAACGCATGGGAAACATTCAAAACCGTTTTTTAAATGGATTGAACACGCATGCTTTAAAACGGTCCAAAAATGCGATGTGTGGCATCACCCTGGCTGCGGTCACAGGTGGCGTTTTGAACCCGTTTTTGGCTCGTTTGTAAAAAAACGCATGCGTTTTTGACAGGTTTTACCAATTATCTTCATTGAAACTGGTCAAAAACGGGTACGTTTTCATAAAAAGCATGTGTTTTTCGACGGACTGCTTAAAAACGGGTTGAAAACGTCACGTGTGATCGCAGCCTCAGGGTGGTGGCACATGTGGTGTTTTCAACCCGTTTTTAGCCATGCGTTTTCAGTCTGATAAAAAACCCATGCGTTTTTTGAAAATGCATCCGTTTTTGTCCGTTTTTCCCAATTAGCTTAATTAAAAAACGGATGCGTTTTAAAATAAACTGAAGACTGAAAACGCATGACTAAAAAGGGGTTCAAAACGCCACGTGTGCCGCCAACCTAACGGTGCATCCACACGTTCAGTTTTTCAGATGCTGCTTTTGGCTTCAAAAACTGCATCTGAAAAATTGAACGTGTGGCTGCACCCTCAACGCAATATCTGAACGCAATCGAAACGCTGAAATTCATCTTCATCTAATAAGTCATGTTACAACGTGTAGTTTTAGGCCATGGTCACACGAACCGCTAGGCGTCCGTTCATAACGTTCATTTTTTTGGGTCTTATCAAGAAATTTTTGGAGGAAAATTTTCACACGAAAAAACAAATTAAAAAAAAAAATAGAAAAAAATATCACAAATATAACAGAAAATGTTGACTCTAAAAAGCGGTAAAAATGAATTTATAAACTTAACCCATATAACCGAGAGCCACTGAAAATGTGAACCATCCCTGAATCTGTATGGTTTTTTTTTTTCCTGACTTTCACTTCTCTTTTATTATTTTTTTTTCGCTGTTTTCTGGCAAAGTCTCTGAGTGGTTTCCCAGATGTATTTAGTACGAATAAAGCAGACGAAAAATAAATATGGAAACTAAACCCCGCAGGAGCCTTTTGTATGCAGACTGGATAGGTCTAGAGACACACGGAGGAGGGAGGGGACCTTCTCTGGCCATACACATTTGTCTCCGAGGTTATGCAACAGGCTGCTAGTCATGCAAGGCCAACCTCACAGGACAAAGGAGAGAGGAGGTGCACGGTTTGGAAACAATTTTCACTTGGCTCCGACTTTGGGCTCAGATTTCGTGAGGATTTGATCAAGGCTGTATTGCTCATGTCTGAAAAGCAAGGCTATAGCGTGATAATGTATTTTTTTTAAAGTAACAGGTCGTTCCAAATATAGTCCTTGGGTCAAGAAATGGAGACCTGATTATTGGCCTTGACATCTTGTGAAATATGGATCAATAATGGATCACATGTCCGTGAAGGAATTATCACAAGATGGTACATGGTGAGGGGTGGATAAGACTGCCATGGGCCCTGGGCTGTATAAATATTATGGATCCTACAAGTCTTGAATCACCTGGTACCAGAATCAGCCTCTTGGGGAATGGAGGATGCGTCCCTTCTGCTTGCTTTCAATTTGCGGTTTCAGGACCATCGTGGCTTTCGTGTACATGTGTATTGAGAGCAGAGACATATGTATAAGGATTTCATGGGTGAAAATAATAACTCTCATCCACAAAGCTCTGTATAATGCTGCACCTCCCTATCTCTCCTCTCTCATCTCAGTCTATCAGCCCTTCCCGTGCTCTTTGATCTGCCAGTGATGTCATATTAATCTCTACCTTAATTCGAACCTCTCATGCAGATCTCCAGGACTTCTCCTGCGCTGCACCAATTCTGTAGAATGCCCTTCCCCACCCTCCAAAGCTTCAAACATGCTCTTAAAACCCACCTCTTTACTATCTCATCCTATGTCCTCCTCCAGCAAACACCAGATACCAAGCTCCAGGATTCTCTGCCGTCCTCTGACCTTGAACTCTGTATATAAGATGGCAAGTTGAGAAAATTGTTGACGTACCGTGTTAGCCAGGAAAAATCAAAAATCTGATGTAAATACTTTTGTGTAAAAACTTAAGGAATGTTACCTTTATTGGCTAACCAGAAAAATTGGTTCAAGCAATTTAAAATTAAATTATTTTATTCTGTTCCCATATAAAGCATTGCTGGACCATTATACAAGTTCTCATACCTGTTGTGTCACCCCCTCATCCTCATAGACTGTAAGCTCTTGTGTCACCCCCTCATCCTCATAGACTGTAAGCTCTTGTGTCACCCCCTCATCCTCATAGACTGTAAGCTCTTGTGTCACCCCCTCATCTTCATAGACTGTAAGCTCTTGTGTCACCCCCTCATCCTCATAGACTGTAAGCTCTTGTGTCACCCCCTCATCTTCATAGACTGTAAGCTCTCGTGTCACCCCCTCATCCTCATAAACTGTAAGCTCTTGTGTCACCCTCTCATCCTCATAGACTGTAAGCTCTTGTGTCACCCCTCATCCTCATAGACTGTAAGCTCATGTGTCACCCCCTCATCCTCATAAACTGTAAGCTCTTGTGTCACCCCCTCATCCTCATAGACTGTAAGCTCTTGTGCCACCCCCTCATCCTCCTAGAATGTAAGATCTTGTGTCACCCCCTCAGCCTCATAAACTGTAAGCTCTTGTGTCACCCCCTCATCCTCATAGACTGTAAGCTCTTGTGTCACCCCCTCATCCTCATAGACTGTAAGCTCTTGTGTCACCCCCTCATCCTCATAGACTGTAAGCTCTTGTGTCACCCCCTCATCCTCATAGACTATAAGCTCTTGTGTCACCCCCTTATTCTCATAGACTGTAAGCTCTTGTGTCCCCCCCTCACCCTCATAGACTGTAAGCTCTTGTGTCACCCCCTCATCCTCATAGACTGTAAGCTCTTGTGTCACCCCCTCATTCTCATAGACTGTAAGCTCTTGTGTCCCCCCCCTCACCCTCATAGACTGTAAGCTCTTGTGTCACCCCCTCATCCTCATAGTCTGTAAGCTCTTGTGATCAGGGCCCTCACTATTGTTCCATATGAATGTTTGTACTCTGTAATGTAATATTATATTTGTATATGTCCCCTATGATTTATAAAGCGCTACAGAATATGATGGCGTTATAAAAATAAAGATAATTATTATTAGGTCCATCTCAGTATAGTATGGCTGACTATGGGCCCCTTAGAGGGCTTGGGCCCCGTGCTACCGCCCAAACTGCCAATACTATAATCCACTACTGTACTTGGTAGATAGCCGTACAAAAATAAGAAAAAAATCCAACTTACACATACATACATGTGTGTATGTATGTGTGTATATGTATGTATGTGTGTGTATGTATGTGTGTATGCATGTGTATGTATGTATGTGTGTGTATATATGTGTGTGTATATATGTGTGTGTATATATGTGTGTGTATGTATGTGTATGTATGTATGTGTGTGTATGTATGTATGTGTGTGTATGTATGTATGTGTGTGTATGTGTGTGTATGTATGTGTGTGTATGTATGTGTGTATATGTATGTATGTGTTTGTATGTATGTATGTGTGTGTATGTATGTGTGTATATGTATGTATGTGTGTGTATGTATGTGTGTGTATATATGTCCTCTAAAGGAATCTGTACCGTCACGTTTCCAATCATGTTTCCTGTGACTCAGGGAACGTCATAGACTCGGTTTTGAGCTGAAATTTTCACCCCGGTCTTTCAAAAATCCACTTATTACCCACAATATAGAGGAGCCATTGTCTGCTGCTGCGGCAGTTGGAAGCTGAATCATGATTGGTTGCTGTTATGCCACAGGTCATTAATATGAGCTCTAAGCTTTGATTGGTTACTATGGACAAAGTGATAGTCCGGGACAGAGACAGTCACCGAAAGAGACTGCCAGAGACAGACAGTCCCTGAAAGAGACTGCCAGAGACAGACAGTCCCTCAAAGAGACGGTCAGAGACAGTCACTCAAAGAGACGGTCAGAGACAGTCACTCAAAGAGACGGTCAGAGACAGTCTATAGATACATATAAAATATTTTTTGTCAACCCATTCTATTTTGTTGTAGCCAAGAGCAGTTTTCTACTCTCCAGGGCAACACCGGGAGCTACAGCTAGTTATCTCATACTTTACATACCTTTAGTGTTCATACAGTGCACATAGACAGACCCCCAACGAAAAAAAACACTACCGACCCCTTGGCCGGCATGAGCTGGCAGGACCTTCCTTGGGTCTTGGATTGAACCTCTTGGAACCTTTTCTTTTGAACGGGTGAATGGAAACCGTAATCATAAGGGGTGTATAATTTAACATTTTTACTTGGAGACAGGACACATATTATGTAGGGACACCTTCTAGGGACACATGCCATATGGAAACGTGTATACTGTACGGACTACAGAATTTCGGAGCCCTCTTGATGGGAGGAATTATATACCAGATACATATGGATCATGTATGTCTGTCTCACGACTATCACTTTGGGATGAACTTCTCCTTGAAATATAATGGATGCCATGTGTCCCATCATGTGACGTCCTACGTGACATCACTCGTAACTTTCCCAATCATTATACTCTACAGGAATAAAGGGACACACATGCCCCCTGACAGCAGTAGAGACGCGCGGCACGGACTGGACGACTTTTATGTCACGATCTTCCCAGAAAAAAAAAAAAAAAATATAAAAGCAAATTGTTTCTGCTGCAAAAACCTCATAAAAGTGTTAACCCTTGCAGCGGGCGCTGAGATCACTAATGCAGATGTGACTGTCTGTCCTCTCATTGTGAAATACGATACTCACACCACAAAGACTCCATTATGCACAGAGCAGAGTCACAGCCATAGGATCTCCTGCACCCCGGGCACAGGTCCAGCCGCAGTCTAGTATCCAGATACACGGGTAGTGGTACCAGCACCAGGGGCAGCACACAGAGACCCCAACCCATGGAAAACTCCTCTACCACAACCTACAACATGTCCACAGTCTGAACTAGTATTATATTGTTTGTCTTTACGCACAAGGATAATGCACACAGTGATGTCACAGTAAATGGTTAATACACACAGTGATGTCACAGTACAGAGATAATACACACAGTGATGTCACAGTACAGGGATAATACACACAGTGATGTCACAGTACAGAGGTAATACACACAGTGATGTCACAGTACAGGGATAATACACACAGTGATGTCACAGTTAATGGTTAATACACACAGTGATGTCACAGTACAGAGATAATACACACAGTGATGTCACAGTACAGGGATAATACACACAGTGATGTCACAGTACAGGGATGATACACACAGTGATGTCACAGTACAGAGATAATACACACAGTGATGTCACAGTACAGGATAATACACACAGTGATGTCACAGTACAGGATAATACACACAGTGATGTCACAGTACAGGGATAATACACACAGTGGTGTCACAGTACAGGGATTATACACACAGTGATGTCACAGTACAGGGATAATACACACAGTGGTGTCACAGTACAGGGATAATACACACAGTGATGTCACAGTACAGGGATAATACACACAGTGATATCACAGTACAGGGATAATACACACAGTGATGTCACAGTACAGGGATAATACACACAGCGATGTCACAGTACAGGGATAATACACACAGTGATGTCACAGTACAGGATAATACACACAGTGATGTCACAGTACAGGATAATACACACAGTGATGTCACAGTACAGAGGTAATACACACAGTGATGTCACGGTACAGGGATAATACACACAGTGATGTCACAGTACAGAGGTAAACCACACAGTGATGTCACGGTACAGGGATAATACACACAGTGATGTCACAGTACAGGGATAATACACACAGTGATGTCACAGTACAGGGATAATACACACAGAGATGTCACAGTACAGGATAATACACACAGTGATGTCACAGTACAGGATAATACACACAGTGATGTCACAGTACAGAGGTAATACACACAGTGATGTCACGGTACAGGGATAATACACACAGTGATGTCACAGTACAGGGATAATACACACAGTGATGTCACAGTACAGGGATAATACACACAGTGATGTCACAGTACAGGGATAATACACACAGTGATGTCACAGTACAGAGGTAATACACACAGTGATGTCACAGTACAGGGATAATACACACAGTGATGTCACAGTACAGAGATAATACACACAGTGATGTCACGGTACAGGGATAATACACACGGTGATGTCACAGTACAGGGATAATACACACAGTGATGTCACAGTACAGGGATAATACACACAGTGATGTCACAGTACAGGGATAATACACACAGTGATGTCACAGTACAGGGATAATACACACAGTGATGTCACAGTACAGGGATAATACACACAGTGATGTCACAGTACAGGGATAATACACACAGTGATGTCACAGTACAGGGATAATACACACAGTGATGTCACAGTACAGAGATAATACACACAGTGATGTCACAGTACAGAGATAATACACACAGTGATGTCACAGTACAGGGATAATACACACAGTGATGTCACAGTACAGGGATAATACACACAGTGATGTCACAGTACAGAGATAATACACACAGTGATGTCACAGTACAGAGATAATACACACAGTGATGTCACAGTACAGGGATAATACACACAGTGATGTCACAGTACAGACATAATACACACAGTGATGTCACAGTACAGGGATAATACACAGTGATGTCACAGTACAGGGGCAATACACACAGTGATGTCACAGTACAGGAATAATACACAGAGTGATGTCACAGTACAGAGATAATACACACAGTGATGTCACAGTACAGGGATAATACACACAGCGATGTCACAGTACAGGGATAATACACAGTGATGTTACAGTACAGGGATAATACACACAGTGATGTTACAGTACAGGGATAATACACAGTGATGTTACAGTACAGGGATAATACACACAGTGATGTCACAGTACAGGCATAATACACACAGTGATTTCACAGTACAGGAATAATACACACAGTGATGTCACAGTACAGAGATAATACACACAGTGATGTCACAGTACAGGGATAATACACACAGTGATGTCACAGTACAGGGATAATGCACACAGTGATGTCACAGTACAGGGGTAATACACACAGTGATGTCACAGTACAGGGATAATACACACAGTGATGTCACAGTACAGGGGTAATACACACAGTGATGTCACAGTACAGGGATAATACACACAGTGAAGCTGCATACATGTGCACAGTATAAAGATGATACATATGATTCTTAGTTATAGAGATCTGGTCCTTTGTGGGATGTGATGTCACACACTAACCACATACAGACTATACAGTAGATGTCTCTATTATACAGTTATTAAGCTTCTCTCATAGATTGTGTATGTCCTCTCAGGGAACATATAATAGCGCTCCTCACAAAGCTATTGTCCTGATCAGCTGGCTACGTTTAATGCAGATTATTCATTGACCTAGTTATATGATGAGTTTACATAACCAGTATAGAAGCCTCATGAATGGGATGAGATACAAAGCATGTCCAGGGGATGACTACAGGAACCTCCAATGTCACCGACCTCACACTCATCATCATCATTTACTCAGCAATCTATAGAAAACATCTGATAAACTAGAATACATTCATTAATGCACCCAGGAGGTCAAAAAAGTAATCAGCCGCTAGGGCAGCATCACAAGCAATTAATGGGGTGAGAGCTGCTTTACCCGAAATTTAAGAAGGACCAGCGACTACAGGGATGATGGACCACACAGGTTAAACTGAGGATTAAACATTAATTCTTATCACTGAGCACCATGTTATAGAGCAGGAGGAGCTGAGCAGATTGTATATAGTGTCCTATCAGCAGGCAGCATGTTATAGAGCAGGAGGAGCTGAGCAGATTGTACATAGTGTCCTATCTGCAGGCAGCATGTTATAGAGCGGGAGGAGCTGAGGAGATTGTACATAGTGTCCTATCTACAGGCAGCATGTTATACAGCAGGAGGAGCTGAGCAGATTGTACATAGTGTCCTAACTGCAGGCAGCATGTTATAGAGCAGGAGGAGCTGAGCAGATTGTACATAGCGTCCTATCAGCAGGCAGCATGTTATAGAGCAGGAGGAGCTGAGCAGATTGTACATAGTGTCCTATCTGCAGGTAATATGTTATAGAGAAGGAAGGAGTGAGCAGATTGTACATAGTCTCCTATCTACAGGCAGCATGTTATAGAGCAGTGTATCCAGCAGAATTCTATCTCCTCAGCACCTCCTGCTCCCTGCAGAGTGGACCCTATGAACAATGGGGCAGATTTCTCATGTCTTGTATGCCAGTTTTATGGCACAATGTACCCATCTTAATGAATTCCCCCCCAAGATACTAAGCTCCTCCTGCTCTACAACTGGCTCCCTATTGAATTTGAACTCTCTTATAAGGATCGTATATAAAAACATGAATAACCTTCTATTAGAGGTACAGTACAGACCAAAAGTTTGGACACACCTTCTCATTCAAAGAAGTTTTTGTATTTCCATGACTATAAAAATTGTAGATTCACACTGAAGGCATCAAAACTCTGAATTAACACACGTGGAATTATAGACTTAACAAAAAAGTGTGAAACAACTGAAAATACGTCTTATGTTCTAGGTTACTTTTGCTTTGATTACTGCTTTGTACACTCTTGGCATTCTCTTGATGAGCTTCAAGAGGTAGTCACCTGAAATGGTCTTCCAACAGTCTTGAAGGAGTTCCCAAAGGTGCTAAGCATTTGTTGACCCTTTTTATTCTTTGTGGCCCAATATGAAGATTAAAGATGGCCGCCACGTTCTTTAGAAAAACTTCATTTCCCATACTACTCTGGGGCAGCCATAAAGTGCACTGCAGGAGAGTATGAGAGACCGCGCAGCAGAGAAAGATCGGTCCACGCATGCGCGATTGAAGCAGGAGAAGGTCTCCTTGTCTTTACCAGGGAGATCAGTGGAAACAACTAATGTCTACAAACTACTAAACTAAAAACGAGCAGGAATTGCTAAGAACATTAAATTACTTAATGCATGGCCATACAACGCCTTTAAAGGGCACCTACCACCACAAATCTACCTATAAAGGTAGATTGGGTGGTAGGTGGATCAATGGGACGTGAGGATAGCCCTTTTAAGGGCTAATCCTCACGTCCCCACACTTTTTTGATAACTTTTATTATCCCTATATTCAAATTTACTTATGCGGCTACTGGGGCGTGGAGTAGCCGCATCTGAGGTTACACGAGGCGGCTACTCCACTCCCCGGTAGCCACTTTACCCCTCCTACTCACCCATCTTCGGCGCGCAGCTCCGCGTAGCTGCGCGCCCTCGTCCGGCGATCCTGCCGTCTGCGCATGCGCAGAAGAGCAGGCCCGCGCCTGCGCGCTCACTGCTCCGAAACAGGCGCGGGCCTGCTCTTCTGCGCATGCGCAGACGGCAGGATCGCCGGACGAGGGCGTGCAGCTACGCGGAGCTGCGCGCCGTAGATGGGTGAGTAGGAGGAGAAAGGAGGCTACCGGGGCGTGGAGTAGCCGCCTCGTGTAACCTCAGATGCGGCTACTCCACGCCCCAGTAGCCGCATAAGTAAATTTGAATATAGGGATAATAAAAGTTATCAAAAAAGTGTGGGGACGTGAGGATTAGCCCTTAAAAGGGCTATCCTCACGTCCCAATGATCCACCTACCACCCAATCTACCTTTATAGGTAGATTTGTGGTGGTAGGTGCCCTTTAAGTATATAATTCCACATATATAATTCAAAGTTTTGATGCCTTCAGCGTGAATCTACAATTGTTATAGTCATGAAAATACAGAAAACTCTTTGAATGAGAAGATGTGTGCAAACTTTTGGTCTGTATTGTATGTAAATGGGGCTAATGTTAAAAGTACTGCCTTCCAAGGTAGCCAAAAGAGCCAATGTTTAACTTATAACATCCAGAAAAAATTGAATTTGCATATTTCCTAGAATCTCCAAGTGCAGCGTCAACGCCTGCAAGGCGGCCTAAATTGGCAAATCAGAGGTATATGTCACAATGTCCCATGAGATGTATACATTGTATCGTTCTATCAGAGGTATACATTGTATCGTTCTATCAGAGGTATACATTGTAACGTTCTATCAGAGGTATACATTGTACCGTTCTATCAGAGGTATACATTGTACCGTTCTATCAGATGTATACATTGTAACGTTCTATCAGAGATATACATTGTACCGTTCTATCAGAGATATACATTGTATCGTTCTATCAGAGCTATACATTGTACCGTTCTATCAGAGGTATACATTGTACCGTTCTATCAGAGGTATACATTGTATCATTCTATCAGAGATATACATTGTACCGTTCTATCAGAGATATACATTGTACCGTTCTGTCAGATGTATACATTGTATCGTTCTATCAGAGGTATACATTGTAACGTTCTATCAGATGTATACATTGTATCGTTCTATCAGAGGTATACATTGTATCGTTCTATCAGAGGTATACATTGTATTGTTCTATCAGAGGTATACATTGTACCGTTCTATCAGATGTATACATTGTATCGTTCTGTCAGAGGTATACATTGTACCGTTCTATCAGAGGTATACATTGTACCGTTCTATCAGAGGTATACATTGTACCGTTCTATCAGAGGTATACATTGTACCGTTCTATCAGAGGTATACATTGTACCGTTCTATCAGAGGTATACATTGTACCGTTCTATCAGAGGTATACATTGTACTGCTCTATCAGAGGTATACATTGTATCGTTCTATCAGAGGTATACATTGTACCGTTCTATCAGAGGTATACATTGTACCGTTCTATCAGAGGTATACATTGTACCGTTCTATCAGAGGTATACATTGTATCGTTCTATCAGAGGTATACATTGTATCGTTCTATCAGAGGTATACATTGTATCGTTCTATCAGAGATATACATTGTACCGTTCTATCAGAGGTATACATTGTATTGTTCTATCAGAGATATACATTGTACCGTTCTATCAGAGGTATACATTGTACCGTTCTATCAGAGGTATACATTGTATCGTTCTATCAGAGGTATACATTGTATCGTTCTATCAGAGATATACATTGTACCGTTCTATCAGAGGTATACATTGTATTGTTCTATCAGAGGTATACATTGTACCGTTCTATCAGATGTATACATTGTACCGTTCTATCAGAGATATACATTGTACCGTTCTATCAGAGGTATACATTGTATTGTTCTATCAGAGATATACATTGTATCGTTCTATCAGAGGTATACATTGTATCGTTCTGTCAGAGGTATACATTGTATCGTTCTATCAGAGGTATACATTGTATTGTTCTATCAGAGGTATACATTGTAACGTTCTATCAGAGGTATACATTGTAACGTTCTATCAGAGGTATACATTGTACCGTTCTATCAGAGGTATACATTGTACCGTTCTATCAGAGATATACATTGTACCGTTCTATCAGATGTATACATTGTATCGTTCTATCAGAGGTATACATTGTATCGTTCTGTCAGAGGTATACATTGTATCGTTCTATCAGAGGTATACATTGTATTGTTCTATCAGAGGTATACATTGTACCGTTCTATCAGATGTATACATTGTATCGTTCTGTCAGAGGTATACATTGTATCGTTCTATCAGAGGTATACATTGTACCGTTCTATCAGATGTATACATTGTATCGTTCTGTCAGAGGTATACATTGTATCGTTCTGTCAGATGTATACATTGTACCGTTCTATCAGAGGTATACATTGTACCGTTCTATCAGATGTATACATTGTATCGTTCTGTCAGATGTATACATTGTATCGTTCTATCAGAGGTATAGATTGTACCGTTCTATCAGATGTATACATTGTATCGTTCTGTCAGATGTATACATTGTATCGTTCTGTCAGAGGTATACATTGTATCGTTCTGTCAGATGTATACATTGTACCGTTCTATCAGAGGTATACATTGTACCGTTCTATCAGATGTATACATTGTATCGTTCTGTCAGATGTATACATTGTATCGTTCTATCAGAGGTATAGATTGTACCGTTCTATCAGATGTATACATTGTATCGTTCTGTCAGATGTATACATTGTATCGTTCTATCAGAGGTATACATTGTACCGTTCTATCAGATGTATACATTGTATCGTTCTGTCAGATGTATACATTGTACCGTTCTATCAGAGGTATACATTGTATCGTTCTATCAGAGGTATACATTGTATTGTTCTGTCAGAGGTATACATTGTATCGTTCTATCAGAGCTATACATTGTACCGTTCTATCAGAGGTATACATTGTAACGTTCTATCAGATGTATACATTGTATCGTTCTATCAGAGGTATACATTGTACTGCTCTATCAGAGATATACATTGTATTGTTCTATCAGATGTATACATTGTAACGTTCTAGCAGAGGTATACATTGTATCGTTCTATCAGAGGTATACATTGTACCGTTCTATCAGAGGTATACATTGTATCATTCTATCAGAGATATACATTGTACCGTTCTATCAGAGGTATACATTGTACCGTTCTATCAGAGGTATACATTGTACCGTTCTATCAGATGTATACATTGTATCGTTCTATCAGAGGTATACATTGTACCGTTCTATCAGATGTATACATTGTATCGTTCTGTCAGAGGTATACATTGTATCGTTCTATCAGAGGTATACATTGTATTGTTCTATCAGAGGTATACATTGTACCGTTCTATCAGATGTATACATTGTATCGTTCTGTCAGAGGTATACATTGTACCGTTCTATCAGATGTATACATTGTATCGTTCTGTCAGATGTATACATTGTATCGTTCTATCAGAGGTATACATTGTAACGTTCTATCAGATGTATACATTGTACCGTTCTATCAGAGGTATACATTGTATCGTTCTATCAGAGGTATACATTGTATTGTTCTGTCAGAGGTATACATTGTATCGTTCTATCAGAGGTATACATTGTAACGTTCTATCAGATGTATACATTGTACCGTTCTATCAGAGGTATACATTGTAACGTTCTATCAGATGTATACATTGTATCGTTCTATCAGAGGTATACATTGTACTGCTCTATCAGAGATATACATTGTATTGTTCTATCAGATGTATACATTGTAACGTTCTAGCAGAGGTATACATTGTATCGTTCTATCAGAGGTATACATTGTACCGTTCTATCAGAGGTATACATTGTATTGTTCTATCAGAGGTATACATTGTACCGTTCTATCAGAGGTATACATTGTACCGTTCTATCAGAGGTATACATTGTAACGTTCTATCAGATGTATACATTGTATCGTTCTATCAGAGGTATACATTGTACTGCTCTATCAGAGATATACATTGTATTGTTCTATCAGAGGTATACATTGTACCGTTCTATCAGAGATATACATTGTATCGTTCTATCAGAGGTATACATTGTATCGTTCTATCAGAGGTATACATTGTATTGTTCTATCAGAGGTATACATTGTACCGTTCTATCAGAGGTATACATTGTACCGTTCTATCAGAGGTATACATTGTACCGTTCTATCAGAGGTATACATTGTAACGTTCTATCAGATGTATACATTGTATCGTTCTATCAGAGCTATACATTGTACCGCTCTATCAGAGATATACATTGTATTGTTCTATCAGAGGTATACATTGTACCGTTCTATCAGAGGTATACATTGTATCGTTCTATCAGAGGTATACATTGTATCGTTCTATCAGAGCTATACATTGTAACGTTCTAGCAGAGGTATACATTGTATCGTTCTATCAGAGGTATACATTGTACCGTTCTATCAGAGGTATACATTGTATCGTTCTATCAGAGCTATACATTGTACCGGTCTATCAGAGATATACATTGTATCGTTCTATCAGATGTATACATTGTATCGTTCTGTCAGAGGTATACATTGTATCGTTCTATCAGAGGTATACATTGTACCGTTCTATCAGAGGTATACATTGTACCGTTCTATCAGAGCTATACATTGTATCGTTCTATCAGATGTATACATTGTACCGGTCTATCAGAGATATACATTGTATTGTTCTATCAGAGGTATACATTGTACCGTTCTATCAGAGGTATACATTGTACCGTTCTATCAGAGCTATACATTGTATCGTTCTATCAGATGTATACATTGTACCGGTCTATCAGAGATATACATTGTATCGTTCTATCAGATGTATACATTGTACCGCTCTATCAGAGATATACATTGTATTGTTCTATCAGAGGTATACATTGTACCGTTCTATCAGAGGTATACATTGTACCGTTCTATCAGAGGTATACATTGTATCGTTCTATCAGAGCTATACATTGTACCGTTCTATCAGAGGTATACATTGTACCGTTCTATCAGAGGTATACATTGTATCGTTCTATCAGAGGTATACATTGTACCGTTCTAGCAGAGGTATACATTGTAACGTTCTAGCAGAGGTATACATTGTACCGTTCTATCAGAGGTATACATTGTAACGTTCTATCAGAGGTATACATTGTAACGTTCTATCAGAGGTATACATTGTACCGTTCTATCAGAGGTATACATTGTATCGTTCTATCAGAGCTATACATTGTACCGGTCTATCAGAGATATACATTGTATCGTTCTATCAGATGTATACATTGTATCGTTCTGTCAGAGGTATACATTGTATCGTTCTATCAGAGGTATACATTGTACCGTTCTATCAGAGGTATACATTGTACCGTTCTATCAGATGTATACATTGTATCGTTCTATCAGAGCTATACATTGTACCGGTCTATCAGAGATATACATTGTATTGTTCTATCAGAGGTATACATTGTACCGTTCTATCAGAGCTATACATTGTATCGTTCTATCAGATGTATACATTGTACCGGTCTATCAGAGATATACATTGTATCGTTCTATCAGATGTATACATTGTACCGCTCTATCAGAGATATACATTGTATTGTTCTATCAGAGGTATACATTGTACCGTTCTATCAGAGGTATACATTGTATTGTTCTATCAGAGGTATACATTGTATCGTTCTATCAGATGTATACATTGTACCGCTCTATCAGAGATATACATTGTATTGTTCTATCAGAGCTATACATTGTAACGTTCTAGCAGAGGTATACATTGTAACGTTCTATCAGAGGTATACATTGTATCGTTCTATCAGAGCTATACATTGTAACGTTCTAGCAGAGGTATACATTGTAACGTTCTATCAGAGGTATACATTGTATCGTTCTATCAGAGCTATACATTGTAACGTTCTATCAGAGGTATACATTGTATTGTTCTATCAGAGGTATACATTGTACCGTTCTATCAGAGGTATACATTGTACCGTTCTATCAGAGGTATACATTGTATCGTTCTATCAGAGCTATACATTGTAACGTTCTAGCAGAGGTATACATTGTACCGTTCTATCAGAGGTATACATTGTAACGTTCTATCAGAGGTATACATTGTAACGTTCTATCAGAGGTATACATTGTATTGTTCTATCAGAGGTCTACATTGTATTGTTCTATCAGAGGTATACATTGTATTGTCCTATCAGAGGTATACATTGTATTGTCCTATCAGAGCTATACATTGTATCGTTCTATCAGATGTATACGTTTTATCATTCTGTCAAAGATATACGGCATAACATTCTATCAGAGGTATACATTGTAACGTTCCATCAGAGATATACACCATAACATTAAATCAGAGGTATACACTATAACATTTCTTCATAGGCATACACTGTAACGTTTCATCAGAGGTATACGCCATAAGGTTTCATCAGAGGTATACACCATAACATTAAATCAGAGGTATACACTATAACATTTCTTCATAGGCATACACTGTAACGTTTCATCAGAGGTATACGCCATAAGGTTTCATCAGAGGTATACGCTATAAGGTTTCATCAGAGGTATACGCTATAAAGTTTCATCAGAGGTATACGCCATAACGTTTCATCAGAGGTATACACTATAACGTTTCATCAGAGGTATACACTATAACGTTTTATCAGAGGTATACACTATAACGTTTCATCAGAGGTATACGCTATAAAGTTTCATCAGAGGTATACACTATAACGTTTCATCAGAGGTATACACTATAACGTTTCATCAGAGGTATACACTATAACGTTTCATCAGAGGTATACACTATAACGTTTCATCAGAGGTATACACTATAACGTTTTATCAGAGGTATACGCCATAAGGTTTCATCAGAGGTATACGCCATAAGGTTTCATCAGAGGTATACACCATAAGGTTTCATCAGAGGTATACACCATAAGGTTTCATCAGAGGTATACGCCATAAGGTTTCATCAGAGGTATACACCATAAGGTTTCATCAGAGGTATACACCATAACGTTTCATCAGAGGTATACACCATAAGGTTTCATCAGAGGTATACACCATAAGGTTTCATCAGAGGTATACGCCATAAGGTTTCATCAGAGGTATACACCATAACGTTTCATCAGAGGTATACACCATAAGGTTTCATCAGAGGTATACACCATAACGTTTCATCAGAGGTATACACCATAACGTTTCATCAGAGGTATACACCGTAACGTTTCATCAGAGGTATACACTATAACGTTTCATCAGAGGTATACACTATAACGTTTCATCAGAGGTATACACCATAAGGTTTCATCAGAGGTATACACCATAACGTTTCATCAGAGGTATACGCCATAAGGTTTCATCAGAGGTATACACCATAACGTTTCATCAGAGGTATACACCATAACGTTTCATCAGAGGTATACACCATAACATTTCATCAGAGGTATACACCATAAGGTTTCATCAGAGGTATACGCCATAAGGTTTCATCAGAGGTATATGCCATAAGGTTTCATCAGAGGTATATGCCATAAGGTTTCATCAGAGGTATACGCCATAACGTTTCATCAGAGGTATACACCATAAGGTTTCATCAGAGGTATACGTGGTAATGTCACATAAAAGGTATACGTCATTAATGTTCCTTTGTGTGTATACATGGTAACATAACATCACAGGTATACTGTACCTGGTAACATGCCATCAAGTAGAACCTCCAGAAACATATAACATCCCTAACCTGAAGTGAAACTAGCCTCACTCCTCCCTTATAGCTCCTTTCTTGATTCTTTGTTATATCTGTTAATTATATTTCTCTCTTTTGTCTTTTCTCATAGTTTTTTTTTCCTATGTGAGAACTCCCAGACTGCTCGCTGACAGACAACATGTCAGCATCTACCGGGTCCCCGAGCCGCTCCAAATCGTATATCTGGCACATTATAACGAAATGATGTGAATGAATGAAAGACAGCAGAAAATGAGCAGCGATGATGGAAGCAGATCTACAGTACGCGAGCGGCAGATTGTGTCAGCGCTGGAATTTGTATCCTTGGCATTGTGCACCATAAAGCTGTTTATTAGCTGTTCAATGAGCAACAGATAATGCCAAAACATCCCGACTGCATCCAAAGGAGAACTGAAATGGAATAGAAAATTAGCTCCTGACACAAAGTCTGACCCTTCCCTTCAGCTTACCATCAACGTTCTCATCTTATTCTGGTGTATTCGGAAGAAGTTGATTTTAAGGGGGCTTCCAGGCTAGTGATGACCGCTAACCGGGTTATCCGGGCACAACAGATTATCCTCTATCCACAGTATACGGAATAACTTGCTGACCATGGGGGTCCCAGCAACTCCTCCATGGAATGAGAGAATGGGGGTCTGTTGCACCCCAAGTGTGTCCAGTGTCACTCCATTCACTGTCTATAGTACTGAGTTTGGCCACCTCCATCACTACCATAGAGATGAATAAGGCATGTGTGGCTAGCTGCTCTATTCATTTTGAGGCACAACATGATCCCTGGTGGTCTCACCATGGGGATTCCCATGCCCATAACCATGGGTTCAAAAATTAATCCAACAGAGTCACAATGTTGCATTACCTGGCTCCTCCATTTTTACACATGCGTCATTGGGGACAGGTCAATACCTGCCTTTCGCCAGCTTCAGCAGGACTGGTACGCATGCACTTGTTTGCACATCGGCAGTGATTATCTGGTTCCTGGTGGTGGGCGCATGCGCACCAGTCCTCCTGAAGTTGGCAGTAGGGGAAAACTGACTTGTACACACTGGTGCATCAAGCCATCTTGTGACTCTTCCCCAATTCACCTACCCAATTCTTTTGTTCCGGGGTGATCAGCTCCTGCCAGAAGATTCTGACATTGGCCTTCTTCAATCATTAGACTGTATTTTTGGCAAGGCCGATCACTCATGTATATGAGGGACTGGGAGTCAAGAACTTTTGATATCTTAGATGCACAATCATTGGGCTGACTGCAACTTTTTTGGGTTATATGAGAAAAACCATTGCAACATTTTATGTTTTTTTTTGTGGTGTTGTCCACTTTTTTAAGTGGATATGGTAAACCTACTTAGCTGAGGTACACTAAATTTTCTAAGTGGGACTAAAAGTGGGACTAAAACGAGTCACCAGAACACCAGAGCATTTACACTGCTCCAGCTTCTGTTTCAGGGTGGTCTCAGGGTCTTCCGCATCTCCAGAGGGACCGAAAGTGCTGGAGGGTCATAGGACCTGCTGTGGCCAAACTGCTGCCTGGAAAAATCCTTTACTTATTTGATCAAACACTATGCAACATGTAAAAAATGTCAAAAACCGTTGCAACGTAAGCTTCATTAAACTTGACTTTACCCTCAAGATACAGAAGAAGTAGTCCTTTTCTAGGCTCAGATGTTTTTCTCTATCTCACAGTCTTATTAAGGGTCCATATCATGATGTCTAGGTATCTACAGACCCATTATGCACAATGTGATTCACAACCCAACAAAAACAACCACAACGAATCTTCTAATAAAGAATCTTGACAAGTGGTCAACTCTCTACGTCTCCAAGGCTCGTCACAACAACGAATAACCTTCTAACGTCAATGGACACCATTAATAAGACGCTAACCAGGTATTGCCACAATAAAAATTGGACATATGTCCCTGGCATAAGCTCCTGATTGTTATAAATCTAAAGATGTATAACTTTTCCATTGGAGAATTTGCCACCTGAAAGGAAGTATTCCAAGTTTGACGACCACTTTATATGCTTGATCAACATCAAGACACTTGGCAAAGGACCTAGGCTCTTTCACTTCAAAGGTTTTAAGGTGATCTTGGTAGATATAGTATGTCTTACAGATATCAAGCTGAGGGTTGCATAGACAAATGGCTGACTGTGACGCTCTTGGTGAAGGTCCATACAAACTAAAAGCAAGCGATGACAATTTTTACCAAAATGTATCTGGCAAGGGTCCTAAATCAACATTAAAAACACTCATGTACTATTTAATATGGGATGGATCCTTTCCGAAAACCTCTGAAAAAAAGGAATTACGGTAGATTAATTACTAACCGTAAATTCTGGAGAAAAACCTGCAAACCAACTGCAAAAAGATGCATTTTCCAGCAAAACAATGACTCAGAATATAAAACTTAAGTTGCATAGGAAAACTATTAAATACAACAGTGTTAAAGGGATTTTCCAACCACAGACATATGAGACACATCTACATCTCCATGTCATTAATGCAAACAGCCCCCATTTACCAATAATTAAGGCTGTAAACCTCTGGCTGGGTTTTACTAGCCTCACTTAATGATATTCTTAACTGCGAATGAAATGTACTAGTGGTCTACAGCACTACCCTCTCCGTTCCATCTATGGCATCAAGATTTGAGAAAGTGCCAGTCATTGAGAAACGTTGTCCAGCTGTCTGCGGCGACTTGTATCCATGCACCCAACAATGTGAATAAAGCTACAGAATTCGACAACTTTGGCGAGTGCCGTTTCTTCCTCTCCAGACTTGGCCAATGGCATCAATGCCTTTAATGTCTCCCGATGTGTTGTCTATGTGACGTGATTCTAGACTGACGATGGCCATGAACCAAACTCACTGCAGAATGGTGAGCATTGTTGGACTGGCCTTCCAGAGTCCCTGAAGATCCTTCTTGGGTTCTAGAGGTCAACCTAAAGTGGAGGCTTCTAGGGTCTATTTTATACGAGTTGGACCCAAGGAATCCAAATCCAACACTGATAATAAGTTATGATGTAGTGAGCTTCTGAATGCTGAGTTCGGTTCACCTGCCACTTCTCAGGCCAAACATAGTCATGGGAATCCTTTTTTGGGGGCCAAATCTAGTGATATCAATTCTAATGAGTCAATACTGAAGGGGTTTTTTCAGTAAAACGGGACAACCGCTGGCTGCCAGGATTAGGGCAACCTGTTTCTGGACTGTGGTGCTCGGTTGCCATATTGACACCTACCTCCTATGACCAACGTCAGGGGTGGATTAAGACTGCCATGTGCCTTGGGCTACATGGCATTATTTTAATGGCTTAATATGGTAACAAACCCAATCTTACTTCATTGACAAACAAAGGAAGGGTCCAGTTCAGTGCTGCAGTTAAGTTTAGAGGACCTTTTCAAAAGTCCTACTACTCTTCACGTGCATGTCAGGGTTGGAGGCCCTTCTAAGAATTCAATCTATGGGATACTATCCAACTTGGTGGTTCGCTTCGACATCCAAGGGCCCCAGGGCGGCCTCCAAAATCGGCCATATTGTAATCCACTGTTGACCATTGACTGGTCACTGATTGGTCATACGTGACTTACGTGGCCAGAACTCTAGGTCAACTGTTATAATGGAAACCGCCTTTAAGATAACATCACTATGTGTAAAAGGTATATATGTAAACATTATCACTTCAGATTTAACAGATACATCCCTTGAAAAAATTGCAACCAAAACAGCGGTTTTCCTCATTATCTCTCATTATCGATTTCCACGGGAGAACCGCGGCGCGTACGACTTTCCCCAAAGAAGGGCTTTCCCTATTATGTCTTTATTAATGCAGATAAAAGCCTATGAAAGTATGTAAAACACAGAGAAAAAAACAATATTTGGAAGGTTTCCATGGGTACCAGAGGCCTTTGTTACTAAGTGAAGTTCACGGGTTTCCATGGTAACCAGAAATATGTGTCAGCGGGCGGTACTTACTGGTTGCTATGGTAATGGAAGCAGATTTCCCTCAGAGAAGTGTTAGATGCAGATATCCTGCATCCCGAGCTAAGGTGTCACCGGATTATCTCATTACTCCATTACATAGGATACGCACCAGGATTCCTCTGGGTACGGTCCAGACTTGCTGACGGTCCTGTTTTGTAGCCTGGTCATGTCTGAAGGAGTTGAAAAAGACCAGACTACAAACTTTTGTAAACTTTGTATGGATTTGTGGGTCTGTGTCCATGTATGTGATGTTATGTGTTATACCAGATGATAAAGCCCCTACTGTATATATATATCAGCATGGAGGTGCAGGTTGTACCACCAAAATCACGTATAAGTGTCAGATCGCTCAAGGTTTGAACCAAAAGTCCCCTTAAAGAGGTTGTATCACCCTAGGAAGTTATCCCCCAGGTGATGGGTGAGGGTCCGACTGATGGGACCCCCACCATCCGTGAGAACAAGGTCCCCAGGGATCCGGAGAATGTGGCTTCATTCAATAGTTTGGGAGAGTCCAAAATTATCATTACAGGTATATCTAGATTGGGAGTGCCGGTGACAGCCGAGGTCTGTGCTCGAAATCTCCGACCAATCCCATACTATTGAATCGAGCGGCAGGATGCATTCTGCCAATTAGTAAGAACGGGACCCCCCCATTCTCCAGATCATTGGAGATCTCATGATCGTGGGGGTCCTCAGACGCTCACAATGACTTTGTTATTCCCTAGGCTGTTGATAGGGTTTAACTTCCAAAGTTGGTACAACCCCATTAAGCGTCGCACATAAATTGAGGCAAGATTGCGCATGCGCTTCAATCTTCATTCCACTCCCTTAAGGAGACTTTCGCTACCCCTTTCTCTTAAATGTTCGGATTCCCCCCTCCCATCTATCGGACACTGATCCCATAACCTGTATGATAAGTGTCTAAAATGGCACAATCCCTTACAAAACAAAAGATGGGTGAACATGCCCCAGAGGGCATGAACACAACAAATGGTGTATGGATGGCTTTACTGGATGGCATTGGAGGACTTGTCTCCCTAACCCCCAAGATTATTTTTAGGGGGTATTTTTGCAGCTGCTGTACATGGGTCTTCACATTTACTCTCTGGGCTCATCACATACTTGTCCGGGCACAGCAATCTCACCTGGACTATTGCTTGTCTGATGCCCTCACTTCCCGCCACTCAGGGGGTCACCAGCACCCACCTCCTCAAGGTCTGGCCATGTCAACCTGACCCACACATCTTCTTCTGACCCTGTGAATCTGCATCCACAACCACTTGTAAACTTCTCAATATACTCAACCTCTACCTATAGGACCTCAAAAGCCTCTACTCCCATCTGATGTTTGAGCCAACATTCCCAATCATGTTCTACTTACATGTCCACCACTCTCCAAAGTCAAAGCTCCATCTACCACAGTCATGTAACACTAAGGATCGCACAAACGGCAGTAACCCATCCGCTAGGGGTCTAGCACCTGTTCCCAAGTGGTCACTTAAGTCCACAAATTACATCTATAGTGAGAGGAGTGAGGAGCATGGGGGCAGACATTTGTAATGAGATGTACACTGGGGATCAAAATTAGAGAACAATGTATGATCCCTTCATCGCTCCTCTGCTGGGATCTGCTCCACTCTTCTTCCTGTCTCTTCCACAGTTCTGTGAATATTGGGGGTTTCTTGGCCATAACTTTGTCACCAAGGATTTTCCAAAGGTTTTCTATTGGGTTTAGATCAGGACATTGTTGAACTGCTTTACTCGTTTAGCTGTGTGACTGGGGGCATTGTCCTGCATGGAAATTGCCGGCTCATTGAGTGAAGAACACAAGGAAGGAACATTGTGTTATTGAAGAAGGTTCTGATACGCCCTTGCAATCGCTCTGCCATGTAGCTGTATGAGAGATCCAACTCCTCGAACCATGACACTTTCTCCACCACCTTTCACTGACTTCTTCACACACTATGGTTTCATTCTTTCCCCAATTTGTTGACAAACATACTGGGGCTCATTTACTAAGGGTCAGCGGACCGCATTTTCGTCAGGTTTCCCAACGATTTCCGAGTTGCGCCGCATTTAACAGGGGTTTTTGGTGCACGCGATTGGATTCTGACGCCGGCTTTCACGCAACACAAATCGAGGGGCGGGCCATCAGACGATCTGACACAGGATTTAACATTTAAAATTGTGTCGCAAGACATACACCGGGAAGAAGAAGGTGAACTCCAGCGGACCTCGGCGGGGAAGCCACACATGCAGGATCTCGATGGTGGTGAATCGCGCCGGACTTCATCTTCGTCGGAACATCCGGATCGGGGATAGCGACAGGACCGGGTAGGTAAATGGGCCCCACTGTTTCCCATCAGATCCAAATAAATTAAACTTGCTTTCATCACTAAAATGACCACTTTTCTTCTGTTCACACAACCTGCTCCTCAGCAAAGGTGAGTCTAGTCTCTTGATTCCTTCTACTAATGATAGGTTTGGTCACTGCAGGGTGGGCTTTCAGTCCAAAAGCTCTTAAACATTGAGACTGTATGACGAGACAGATCCCCACCCTGTTCAGTGCTGAAATGGACAGCAATTCGAGCTGCAGTGTTGAAATAATTACCCATGGAGACTGTACACATTATCCTGTCCTCACTTGCATTTGTCTCTCGAGGGCATCCCGCTTTCTTGGGGGACTTGAATGAGTTTGTGATGTTGTAAAGATGCAATATTCTAGAAATCACAGACTTGAAAACTTTTCTTGCTATGGCTTTAGGGTCACCCCTTTGGCCTTCATGTGGACAATGTGCTGCTGGAGAGTTCACTCACTTTGAAACGACACAACATTTTTGTATAGTCGGTGAAGACTACAAAGTTAGGCGCCAGTTACATCAGGTTTGTTAGATAATTAAAGAGAACCTGTCACCAGAAGGCAGAAATTCACTGGTGACAGGTCCCAATAGGCACTGCATAGTACATTATATAACAGTTAGAATATCATCTGTGCTCCCCTCCGTTCGTGTAATATCCCCAGAATAAGATTACATGGCTCCCTGCCAACAAGTCCTGACCAAGTCCTGGGTGTTGCCTCTTTTCAAATCAAAACGCTTCCTTGCTCATTTACATAAGTCTCGGCTTGGCCCACGCTGATAATTGTTCAATTATTTCCCCTCCCACATCCTCCATGATCTCATCCCTCCCCCCATGACGTCGGCTTATGGCACAGGAAACCTCGTGCCTGCGCAGAGAGCCGGACACTCCAGCGCCTGCGCAGATCGCTGCTCGGCGGCTTGATGTGCCACGCAGCAAACTGCTCATGTGGCCGTTCTCTGCGCTGTTCAACAAGGCGTGTCAAGCCGCTGAGCAGCAAACTGCGCAGGCGCCGGAGTGTACAGCTCACCGCGCAGGCACAAGGTTTCCTGTGGCATGAGCCGGCGGCGTGCCCTGTTTCCCCTGTCTAAGATGCATCAACTGCACTATGATGATAAAGGGTAACCAATTCACACATCCCATTACTAAAGAAAACTATGAAATTAAGCATTACCTGACTTGTGACTCAGATCACGTGATCTATCTGTTACAGTGCCCCTGTAACTTATGGTACGTTGGAGAAACAACACTTGATTTTAAAACCCGTATTAATCAGGTTACCACCCCTCAGGAGAGGTAGTGATCGTATGAAACTACTCAAAAGAAGGGAACTAGAATGGATTTATAGGCTCAATACTCTAAAACCTAATGGACTCAATGGGGCAGATTTACTTACCCGGCCCATTCGCGATCCAGCGGCGGGTTCTCTGCACAGGATTCGGGTCCGGACGGGATTTATGAAGGCAGTTCCTCCGCCGTCCACCAGGTGGCGCTGCTGCGCTGAAAATCATCTGAACGCACAGGAATACACCGAGCTGGACCAGGTGAAGGTAAGCGCTTCCCAAGCGACACATTTTCGTTTTTTAAATGCGGCGGTTTTTCCGAATCTGTCGGGTTTTCGTTCGGCCACGCCCCCCGATTTCCGTCGCGCGCATGCCGGCGCTGATGCGCCAAAATCCTGGGGCAATTCAGGTACAATCGGCGCAAATCGGAAATATTCGGGTAACACGTCGGGAAAACGCGAATCGGGCCCTTAGTAAATGACCCCCAATGTCGACTTTAAAACCAGTGGTATTTTTTAGTGACTGACTTGCCCTATGATTTGCACTGTTATTCTGTGATTTCCCTCTTATTGAGGGTGTTGGTGTTAGAATGATACCATAAGATATTAAAACTATTTTCTTTTTTCTTTTAGATCACTATTTTCATTGAATCACTACTTCACTGATACGTGCACTGTAAATCTAGAATTCAAGTGTTGGACCCCTCCTGATATTATCTTACGTCTTATTTTTTTTGTACTATTTTTCTTTTTTGTATCATGTGGAATATCGTATGAGCAGCTGTCATATAATCTGTCTTTATTTACATGGGTAGTGTAGGGGCATACATTTTTATATGACTAGCAGCCTTAGTAGACACTAGGGCTCCTTTCTTTAGTGGGAGAGTGTGCTTACCATGCAGTCCAATGGTAACCCATTGTGACAGCCGGGCGAGTTTTCACTCGACATCTGTACCTTCTCCACTTTGGTGGTTTTTGGTACATAGTGACCCACAGTTACCTTTTATGGTCAATCTGTATTTATGTACATTTTACTGTTTCTTCTAGCCCATCATTATTGTGTCTATCTGGTCTTATTCCGGAGAACTGTTGGTTCCGCTCATTTTGCATTCATACTAGTGGCTTTTGCTCCCCTGAAACACTACATGTTATAGACCCATCAGTCCGATACTTCATATTGCCCTGAGGACTTCTTATTTCTCTTTATGACATTTTATGGCGTTCAGCATGGGCTTACCTTAACCAAGATAGATATGCCTAGTGCCTAGTGCAATAAACATTAAAAACATTCAATTCATAATCTCTAAAAGATAGCCTGTGTTTCGGGGTCTCACCATCCGTTCCATGTGTTGTATTGTGTGCATAACCACCGCTGAGTGCGCGCCTGTGCTTACATCGTGTGACACGCACAGGTGGAACGCAAGCCAGCAGAGGGTGCATTGCGCATGTCCGCGCTGTAGAGCTAGTCGTCAAGGGAATCAGAAGGACGCTCTGACGTCACTGAAGAGGCGGGTTCTGTTGGTGCAGATCGGACTCCACATTAAGGCATGGTACAGACTGGCAGGTTGCGATATTGCAGAATCATGTATCATGTATGGAATGAAATACTGGACAGATGGTCACTGGCACAGCAGAGGGCATTATAATCCCAACTACCAAGAGTTATAATTTATGCCTGTAGGTCTGTGTTCCTTACTGCATAGGACCAGACCGTTGTTCCCCAAAATATATATCTGTATTACAGAGTCTTTTCCTAAATTGCTCCCCTCATGTAGGGAGCGTTGGATTATAATGCCCTCTGCTGTGCCAGTGACCATGTGTCCAGTATTTCATTCCATACATGATACATGATTCTGCAATATCGCAACCTACCAGTCTGTACCATGCCTTAATGTGGAGTCCGATCTGCACCAACAGAACCCGCCTCTTCAGTGACGTCAGAGCGTCCTTCTGATTCCCTTGACGACTAGCTCTACAGCGCGGACATGCGCAATGCACCCTCTGCTGGCTTGCGTTCCACCTGTGCGTGTCACACGATGTAAGCACAGGCGCGCACTCAGCGGTGGTTATGCACACAATACCCACATGGAACGGATGGTGAGACCCCGAAACACAGGCTATCTTTTAGAGATTATGAATTGAATGTTTTTAATGTTTATTGCACTAGGCACTTTATTGTACACAGCACATGGGACACTGTATTATAATAATGTAGAAGAATATACTACCACTGTATGCACTTTATAACTGAATGAACTATTGATATCACTATGACATTGTTTATATATTTTGGTCAGAAAAACATGCACTTTATTTGATTGAAATGACGCAATATGCTAATGAGGGGAAGGGACCTTGTCTGGTCATGTGACCACTATGGGCCACATTTATCACTTGTTTTTTCTGTTGTTTTTGCGCCTTTTCGTTTAGGCGCACCGTTTTTGCGCCATTTTTGCGATTAAACGTCAAATTAGCCGCGCAGCAAAAATAACCACCTTTCCCTCATCTATCGTTCAATTCCAGATGTTTTGCTGCGCCTAATGATATTCATCACGTGCGACTTTTGCATTTAGGCGCAAAAACGGGCGCAAAAACACTCCAGCTCGAAGGTGGCGTTATCTGAGAAGAAAGCACTGAGCCCCTTTGCAGAAGAGCTAATTTCTAGCAGCAAAGCTCAGCCAGACCCTAGAACAGATAATAGATACATTAGATACATTACAGACAGGAGCTGCAGACTCTATTTACAGTTCATCACCTTCTATTTACAAAATATTCTGCAAAACCTGAGCTCACAGCAAGAGCAAGAGAAGTTTGCACAAGTTTGCAGAAGCTTGCAGAATTTTGCAGATACTGCAAACAAGTGTCCCCCATGTAATTCTGCACAGTATCACCAGTGTGTCTGAGGGGGATATTGTGCAGAATTACAGGGGTGCAGCAGGAGACCAGCACTGGGGGATCCCCTCTAGGAGAAGCCCCTGCTGAGGAGGTCACTGGGTGCTGGGTGTCACACACCTGGGTGCTGCTGTGAGTGTTATCTCCATTCTGGGCTGTGGGAGAAGCAGAGAGGAGCTTGTAGCAGGATCACATGTAAGTGCCTGAATCTAACATTGCGCCTAAACTGCGCCTAAACTGTGTTAAAGTAAAGTGATTAATAAGAGGCAGAAAATATACTTATCACAGATGGTTGTAGCTTGTGATAATTCTGGCAAAACAGTGCGCCCGAATTTAGGCGCAACTACTACACTTAGGCGCACAAAAGTGATAAATGTGGCCCTATGTTTGGTATAAATGTATGACTCTCACTGATATCACTTAGCTTGAAAAAGGCTCCTTGGAGCTGAAACGTTGCTGCACTATGATGTACTTTTGAGCATGGAATAAAAAGAAAGATTTTTTCACTGTACGATCTGGAGTGCTGCCTGCTTTCGCTTACCTACCTTGGAGGACTTGAGGCCTAGTCCTAGTGAGCCTGCACCCACTACAAATTACTTTTTTTGTGTGCTGTTTGGACTTTCTTTACGTGGATAGATAGATAGATAGATAGATAGATAGATATGAGATAGATAGATAGATAGATAGATAGATATGAGATAGATAGATATGAGATAGATAGATAGATAGATAGATAGATAGATAGATAGATATGAGATAGATAGATAGATAGATATGAGATAGATAGATAGATAGAGAGAGAGAGATAGATAGAGAGAGAGAGATAGATAGATATGAGATAGATAGATGGATATGAGATAGATAGATAGATAGATAGATATGAAATAGATAGATAGATATGAGACAGATAGATAGATAGATAGATAGATATGAGATAGATAGATAGATAGATAGATAGATAGAGATATGAGATAGATAGATAGAGATATGAGATAGATAGATAGATATGAAATAGATATATAGATATGAGACAGATAGATAGATAGATAGATAGATAGATAGATAGATAGATAGATAGATAGATAGATAGATATGAGATAGATAGATATGAGATAGATAGATAGATATGAGATAGATAGATAGATAGATAGATAGATAGATAGATAGATAGATAGATATGAGATAGATAGATATGAGACAGATAGATAGATAGATAGATAGATAGATAGATAGATATGAAATAGATAGATAGATATGAAATAGATAGATAGATATGAGATGGATAGATAGATAGATAGATAGATAGAGAGAGAGAGAGAGAGATAGATAGAGATAGATAGATATGAGATAGATAGATATGAGATAGATAGATATGAGATAGATAGATATGAGATAGATAGATGGATATGAGATAGATAGATATGAGATAGATAGATAGATAGATAGATATGAGATAGATAGATAGATAGATAGATAGATATGAGATAGATAGATAGATATGAGACAGATAGATAGATATGAGATAGATAGATAGATAGATATGAAATAGATAGATAGATATGAGAGAGATAGATAGATAGATAGATAGATAGATAGATAGATAGATAGAGATATGAGATAGATAGATAGAGATATGAGATAGATAGATAGATAGATAGATAGATATGAGACAGATAGATAGATAGATAGATAGATAGATAGATAGATAGATAGATAGATAGATAGATAGATAGATATAAGATAGATAGATAGAGATATGAGATAGATAGATAGATATGAGATAGATAGATATGAGATAGATAGATAGATAGATAGATAGATATGAAATAGATAGATAGATATGAGACAGATAGATAGATAGATAGATAGATATGAGATAGATAGATAGATAGATAGATAGATAGATAGATAGAGATATGAGATAGATAGATAGAGATATGAGATAGATAGATAGATAGATAGATATGAGATAGATAGATAGATATGAGATAGATAGATAGATAGATAGATAGATAGATATGAGATAGATAGATATGAGACAGATAGATAGATAGATAGATATGAGATAGATAGATATGAGATAGATAGATAGAGATGAGATAGATAGATAGATAGATAGAGATGAGATAGATAGATATAAGATAGATAGATAGATAGATAGATATGAGATAGATAGATAAATAGATATGTAGCTGTATATATAGCTGTATATGTGAGTGTTTCAGTGTAGCTGGTACTTACAATCTATCACTTTCATGCCCAGCAGTATACGGAGCACTTAGAGCAGAACATCATGTTGTGTACATGTACTAGTTATCCATGAAAAGAGTTAACACGCAGCATCTGTAGAGAGTCCCCAGAAACTAACATGAGCCCATTACCATCTCAGCTTGTCTGTAAAGGACAGTAAGTGTAACGTTCCAGCGTTGCGATGTGTCTAAGTAGTACAAAAAGCAAATGACACAGGCAAATGTTCCCGGGACATGACATCACAACCTTTCATTCCATTTTGGATCCTATACATACTCATCCGTTTTTTACGGTTTTCAATCTTTGTATCTTTTTTTTATCATTTAACCTCCTACTCTAATCCCGCGCTTCATGCTTCCCTTAGTCAAGCCCCCCACCCCCTCCAGCATCCTCGCGTCTCTCCCATCCCTGCGCATGGAGCTGTCTCTTTACAGCTGTGTGTGGGTGGCTGAAAATTATTTTTCTCTACTTATACTACGAAACCCAGTGATCACAATTTCTTAAATTGCCAAGCTGCAATTTAAAATCATTTTATGCGAATAAATGGGAACACACAGGAAACCGACATACAAACAAAAAAAATCACCTTTAAAATGTTTTTGTATTGTATAATCACGCCTCTGGTATATTTTCGCAGAGCCTTTGCCCGGAGAAATTGTACCTTTCTGGAAGCTGTTTGTTTGCCCGAGTATGGTGGGTTTAGTGCCCCTCCATAGGTCAGAGGGGGTCATTTACTAAGGGCCCGATTCACGTTTTCCCAATGTGTTACCCGAATGTTTCCGATTTGCGCCAATTTCCCCTGAATTGCCCCGGGATTTTGGTGCACGCGATCGGATTGTGGCGCATCGGCGCTGGCATGCACGCGACGGAAATCGGGGGTGTGGCCGAACAAAAACCTGACGTATTCGGAAAAACCGCCGCATTTAAAACAAAAAATCTGTCGCGGAGCTTGCACTTACCTTCACTCAGCCCGGCTCGGTGAACTCCAGCGCGTTCCGATGCTTTTTAGCGCAGCAGCGCCACCTGGTGGACGGCGGAGGAACTACCTTAATAAATCCAGGCCGGACCCGAATCAAGCGCAGAGAACGCGCCGCTGGATCGCGAATGGACCGGGTAAGTAAATCTGCCCCAGAATGTCACCCACACTGAATCCATATACTACAAAGTCATAGCTTAAAAGGGTTTTCCAGAAATTAGGAAGACAGTAGGCTTATCGCGCTCTGGCTCCCGGTTCCTGCGCCGATCCAGTACTATCAGTTTTCAGTTGGGTCTTGAGACCCACTTCAATCAAAGAGTGGCACCCTCAGACCATGGGATGTCACTTATGTAGACCATGGATGGTCACCTCTAATGTTGCCTCCAGATCCAAGGAGGCCATTTATTGACTGCAATCTGTAACATTACCCCTAGGAACTTCCAGTCGGGCTTAGTGTACCACAGCGACATGGGAGCCAGGGTAAGTACACCCTTGGCTCTTCCCAGTTTTCCAGGATTCTGTAACCAGATAAATATGAACCCAGTCAACTATTACATTAAAAGCACCTTGACTTTTCATCTTGACTCATTGATGGACTCCACAAGATCTATGAAGGTGTCCCGTGGTGTCCTGAACCAAGACATCGGCAGCAGATCCATCAAGTCCTTTCAGTTGTGTGGTGCGTTTGATGAACTCCACAAGATCTATAAAGGTGTCCCGTGGTGTCCTGAACCAAGACATCGGCAGCAGATCCATCAAGTCCTTTCAGTTGTGTGGTGCGTTTGATGAACTCCACAAGATCTATAAAGGTGTCCCGTGGTGTCCTGAACCAAGACATCGGCAGCAGATTCATCAAGTCCTTTCAGTTGGGAGGTGCGGCCTTCATGTATGGGACTTGTTTTTAGCGTACATATTCTTGACTGGATTTAGACCTTGATGCCTCCAGTATGTCCCTCAGACCATTCCTCAACAATTCTTGTAGTAGGAGAGGAACATTTTGCAAATAGATGAACCTACTGCAATTAGGGAATAGTACCACCATAAAGGAATGTAGAGTATTTAGGTAAGTTGTACTGTATGTATCAGAGGAACATGTTCAGAGCATCACATTGCCTTCTCCAACTTGTCTTGATCCTTTTCTGGTGCTATCCCTTCCCCAAGTAAATAATGTTAATACTGTCCACATGATGCAGTTCAATCCACGTGTGAGGTCCAGTTATGATGGTTGCTTGCCCCTTAGAGATGCCTCCAGAAGAGGACATGGGTCATGGGTATAGGCACTCTTCATATACAACAACCTGAGATGCTCTCTGGAGTCACAGGAACAAGTATTTTTCAGCATTTTTTTCCAGCAGTAGTACAACTAGAGCAGAAGGCCTAGTCCTGGATCTTAAGATCATCAATAGGCCTTGGTCAACCATTTTCACCGATTGTCCTTCTTTGCATCACTAACCATTACACACCAGGGTCAACCCACAAGTCCATAAGTTTTGGAGATTCCCTGACCTGGACATCTATAGAGTTGTCATATTGTCATCTCCGAAATACCGTCGACTTTAAGGTTCGTCATGTACACAGAGAAAACAAGGAGATCTAATGTGGCCGGTGGAAAAACTACGGATCGAAAGGTAATAATAATGGAAAGGGCTGGTAGAGTGGTCGCCCATCACGATTTAGCCCTTGTCCAGTGGTTCACGTCCTTATGTTTGACCATTTATCCGTTCTCCCAACCCATCAACTAGTTCCCTTGCTGCCTAACATATCTCACCCTCTGACAGCGCCCATTGTTATGGGATAATCAATTTTATACACATCAGTGGTTTTAATGTTATGGCTAATGGGTGTATAGATATTCAAGACGGCATAAGTAGACGAAGCTCCAGGAAAGCTTGAGGCTTGTAACTATAGCAACACCTAATAATGGTATAAAAGGCACCGAGAGACATGAAAACAGATTCCAGCTACAAGAAAACACAATATTAAAAGTAATCAAACTGAGGTAACGTTTTAACTTGTCTAACATCGGGCGCATCTCCTTGGGGACACGTTAAGGGCGTTTTCAAGCCGCGGTGTTAATGAAGACAGTGTACGTGTATAATCCAGGTAGAAGGAGGATGATTGCCCTTTCTATGAATGAAAATACTATAAAATATGTGTCAAATCCATACACAACCCAGTCAAGGTGTGAGTCCTTTCAGTGGGTGTGGGTCCTTTCAGTGGGTGTGGGTCCTTTCAGCGGGTGTGGGTCCTTTCAGTGGGTGTGGGTCCTTTCAGTGCATGTGGGTCCTTTCAGTGGGTGTCGGTCCTTTCAGTGCGTGTGGGTCCTTTCAGTGCATGTGGGTCCTTTCAGTGGGTGTGGGTCCTTTCAGTGGGTGTGGGTCCTTTCAGTGCGTGTGGGTCCTTTCAGTGCATGTGGGTCCTTTGTGCCAAAAACAAATTGACATGGGCTTCTCCTGAGGACATGGTCCAAGTAGTCCCCCGGTGTTCACCCTTTAATCTCATATTGGATGCACCACAGGGAACCACCATGTTACTGCCGCAGGAGCCGTGAAATTTAGTGAAGTTTCACCCAGTTGGGCCAAGACACACCAGAGAGATGTGCAGAAAACAAGCTGAGGTAAGTCCCATCAGGTCAAGCAGGTTAACAAAAACTGGAAATCAGACAGATGGGCAAACTAGATTTCACCTTTACTCCAACTCTAGGGATGTCGGAACCTTATTGTTCAGGCACCAACCCAGGTAGGAAGGTGCCTTAAATAACCTTGAACCATATACACCATTTTCAATAGACAGTCCCAGTCTGGTCCTGAATTATATCCATTGTGATGAGACACTAGGTAGAGAAAGATGGATCGAGAGGTCGGCTCTCCCTTCTAACGCAGCCTCACGTACACAGTAGGACACTATACTGAGTAAATGGAGAAAACCTTTACAGAGAGTCCACCACCTCCCCCAAGCGTTATAATTAGAGATGAGCGAGCACTAAAATGCTCGGGTGCTCGTTATTCGAGACGAACTTTTCCAGATGCTCGAGTGCTCGTCTCGAATAACGAGCCCCATTGAAGTCAATGGGAGACCCGAGCATTTTTTTAATAAAACTGAACAGTAAAAGAACAGTGCAAAAAAATTTTTTTCAGATGTTTTACTTGTAAGAACACATTGAAATAACACTATTCTTCACTTTGCAGGTGTTCGCGCGTGTCTCCCGCTAAGTTAGGAGATGTGCACGAACATCTGGAATGTGAAGAATATTGTTCTTTCAATGTGTTCTGCACTTAAATGGTCCTGTATTCACAGTTTTTAATGTTTTAATTCTATTCTTCACTTTGCAGGTGTGCGCGCGTGTCTCCCGATAGGTTCGGAGATACGCGCGCACAGCTGCAAAGTGAAGAATAGAATTAAAACATTAAAAACAGTGAATACAGGAGCATTTAAGTGCAGAACACATTGAAAGAACACTATTCTTCACATTCCAGATGTTCTGAACATCTCCTAACTTAGCGGGAGACACGCGCGAACACCTGCAAAGTGAAGAATAGTGTTATTTCAATGTGTTCTTACAAGTAAAACATCTGCAAACATGTGTAATATTTTTTTTTTACAATAAAAATACTTTTATTCAATTTATTTTATTAATTTACTGCTCGATCTCGAAATGGCGAGATACTCGTCCGAGTAACGAGCCAGTCCGAGTATGCTAATACTCGACCGAGCAGTATACTCGGACGAGTATACTCGCTCATCTCTAGTTATAATCTTTTCCTGCTATGGAGAAATGTACTGTCATTTCAAAAATATCTTTATTATTTCTATCGCTATATAAATAAAGATTATTATTACTATCAGTATGTCATTTCTTAGAAATTCCCATTTGAAACCATATGCTAATGAGGCAGCTGGTGCCCCCAGCATTACCCAGAGCACATTCCAGTCTTAACCATCACCTTCTCCCCCTTCGAAGCAGAATATTAGCTTTGGCTAGTCCTGAAAGAAGAGAGGAGGGGTTTAGGTGAGAATAGCAGTGTTAAGGACTCATTCTGGGGCGCACCAACCTCATTTGCATAAAGATTAAAGTGGGGATATCTTGGAAATGGTATAACGGAGAGAAAAAACAAAGGTAGGTAGGGAATCATAGTGTATCCCTCCATTGCATGCTACCAAAAGATCATAATGCTTGGTGGAGGTGGTAGACTCCCTACAAAAAAAATCAAAAAAAAAATCAAAAAACTTTACTCTCTCTTTATTTTTGCACTCGTAGGACAGGATTATTTTAGTGACGGGTAACAGATGCGTCAGGTTAAAATTGGTTAGAAGAAGTGAATTGATGCTGCAACAGAAGATTGGTCGTGCAATGTTAATTTGTGGACAAACCCTTTAAGGACTATAATTTTTCACACAACCATTCGATACAATGGCGATTCACAACCTAACCGATGGGGGGGTTAGACATACACAGTTATAGGATAGACATCTCGCGACAGAAGTTCATTTTTCGGAAAGATCCTATGAGGTATGTAAAGGAATGAGGTTTTCCTACAAGCGAAGGTCCCCCATCCCCCCCGACATTTTCGGTGAATGTGAATTGGATTCTATTGGCAGCAATTCCCCCAACATAATCCGGTATTTCTCCTATAAAATCTCACGTATTGTTCTATATAATACATCATCTGACATCTCCATAGCAACCATAGTCACCTGTCACACAATAGAATTTTCGCAGGTGCAGCCCTTGTCACGTTCAATAATTCGCTAATTTACAGGAAGAGACTTTTTTTTTTTTGCTATGTAAAGCCTTGATTCTAGGACCACCCAATATTACATAGCATTGTATAGTGACATACTGCCAGCTGTCAGCGCCGTTACAGTATATGGACCTATAGAGGATGGGGGAGGGGCTGTCCATGGACTGATTTACTATCTGTACTGATGACATCACTGGGTGCAGCGAGGTCACTGATAATAATAACGTAAGGATACATAGATTCAGTGACTGAACAGATATAGGAAGACAACCAGACGTAAGGTATAGATAACAGGAGCAGAACCAGCTGTAGTGGCAAGATAACATAATGCGACTGAACAATACCGCCATATAGTACACAATATTACAAGATGATGCAGAACTGCGACATGACAATCTATTCCGGCTCCAAGATAAGTAACAAGAAACTAATGACTCATGAATTGTTAAAAGGAACATCCAATCTGCAGGCAGTATGTTATAGAGCAGGAGAAGCTGAGCAGATTGTACAGTATCATAGTATATAAGGCCGGAAAAAGACGCAAGTCCATCAAGTCCAACCATTAAAAAGTAAATAAATGTTTTGTCCCCATAACCCCTTCTCTATAACATGCTGCCTGCAGATAGGACACTATGTACAATCTGCTCAGCTCCTCCTGCTCTATAACATGCTGCCTGCAGACAGGACACTATGTACAATCTGATCTGATCCTCCTGCTCTATAACATGCTGCCTGCAGATAGGACACTATGTACAATCTGCTCAGCTCCTCCTGCTCTATAACATGCTGCCTACAGATAGGACACTATGTACAGGCTGTTCAGCTCCTCCTGCTCTATAACATGCTGCCTGCAGAGAGGACACTATGTACAATCTGCTCAGCTCCTCCTATTCTATAACATGCTGCCTGCAGATAGGACACTATGTACAATCTGCTCAGCTCATCCTGCTCTATAACATGCTGCCTGCAGATAGGACACTATGTACAATTTGCTCAGCTCCTCCTGCTCTATAACATGCTGCCTGCAGATAGGACACTATGTACAATCTGCTATGTACAGCTCCTCCTGCTCAATAACATGCCGCCTGCAGATAGGACACTATGTACAATCTGCTCCGCTCCTCCTGCTCTATAACATGCTGCCTGCAGAAAGGACACTATATACAATCTGCTCAGCTCCTCCTGCTCTATAACATGCTGCCTGCAGGTAGGACACTATGTACAATCTGCTCAGCTCCTCCTGCTCTATAACATGCTGCCTGCAGGTAGGACACTATGTACAATCTGCTCAGCTCCTCCTGCTCTATAACATGCTGCCTGCAGATAGGACACTATATACAATCTGCTCAGCTCCTCCTGCTCTATAACATGCTGCCTGCAGATAGGACACTATGTACAATCTGCTCAGCTCCTCCTGCTCTATAACATGCTGCCTACAGATAGGACACTATGTACAATCTGCTCAGCTCCTCCTGCTCTATAACATGCTGCCTGCAGATAGGACACTATGTACAATTTGCAGTTTGGTGTTAATGATGTTCTCGTAGAAAAGCCAAACAGCAGGATGTGATATTAGCAGTGATTCTAGTGCTTGAGATTATCTAGTTTTCCTGGTGGAGGGGATTATCAGATACTATTTTCTTCCAGGGAAGTCTCATTTGTGTCATTTTACATCAGTTGTAACTGTTCTTTTTTGACAAGATATGCCGCAATGTTGTATTTTGCTTTTTTTTCGGATTAGTTTTATATAATTGGGGTCGCCGTTGCCTGATTGAAAATCTAATGGGAAGTGAAGTCAATTTATCATCAGAGCTTCAATCATGTCAGATCATGCCAAGCGACGTCAGGAGCCCAAATAGAAGGATGAAAAGGAAGAAACTTTTTGTTTTCACTTATTCATGTTACAAATATTACTGAATAGGTGGAATTGGCCAAGTCGAGCTCTTTGGGGTTAACTTCCTTCCTACCCTATTAAAATTGTTGGCCTATGTTCGGGATTGACCTTTAACTTTAAATCAGAGTCCGAAAATCAGGATCAGAGCATTTTCTAGAGAGCGTGGATTCCAGTCATGTGGCCATATTTTGTGGCAGTGTCCTATAAGCTTCAATAGGACAACAGACAGGAGCAATGAATACAATGTTCAATTGATACAATTTATACAAAAAAGATACAATGTGATATGTGTATATATAGGAATTTTTCTCCCCTCTTTTTAATCTCCTGTTATTTTTGTATGCGATTAAATAAAAAAAATATAATAATAATAAAAAAAAATTGATGGTCTGTTCTCAATAAACCCAAATTTTTTACTTTTTGATAACCCCTTTTAAAAAAAATATTCTAAAATAGGGCATAACATTACATTGGTAAGGATCTGGTCTCTGAGATTGCCAACAGTCCGAAAAATAATAGGGGACACAGCAGCTACTTTGACATTTTTGGGGACTTTCTCTAATGACCATCTCCACCCTTTCTCCTGCCATCAGTTTGGTTTTTTACCCTCCATTTAGCCTTAGTGGAAGAAACTAGACCACATTAAGGGGTATACAGGCTCTTCATCCTCCTCCTCTTGCTTCTTGGTTCCCCAAACCCCTGGTTATTTTACACTTGCATCCTACCATTCTGTGGGCCCCCATTAGGAGTATACAGGGGTATACAGGGTCTTCATCCTCCTACTAATTGGTTCCCCAACCCCCGGAATATTTTACACTTGCATCCTACCATTGTGTGGGCCCTCCTTGTCTTTAGGACCCCACACCACTACATTATAGGGAAATCTGTCCTTGATCCTAGCCACTAGGTTGTGCCAGTGAGGAGGTCTGGCAGACCGCCATTGGTTTCCAGGTGTCCACTAAATCTTTGTCTGTACTCCACTAGTAAGAAAAGTAAAAAAAAAAAAAAATGTAAAGGAAAAAAGTTAACCTCACCCTAAATCTGACCAGCACGGACCTCCCATGTAAGTACCAGCGGCACTATATACTTAGCATGCTCCGGTGCTGTGCTTTTCACAGCAGGTAGTTACATGTCAGTGCTCCTCCACCGCTGGTATGTAATTTTCTCTTTGAGGCACCAATAGTTCTATTTAGGTCCATTAAGTTGGAATATGAACTCAAGTTCAAAACTCCAGATTTTATTCGACAACTACCCGCTGCGATCTGGATAGCTATGGGAGTCAGGGTTAGCCAGGTAAGTGGGGTTTATCCCTTCACCTGGGTCTGCACAATTCTGTAGTTTGCTTAAGGTACAAGGAGTTAATGGGGCAGATTTATCAAGCTGTCTGAAAGTCAGAATATTTCTAGTTGCCCATGGCAACCAATCACAGCTCCCCTTTAAAATATTCATGAGCACTGGTAAAATAAGATCAGAGCTGTGATTGGTTGCCATGGGCAACTAGAAATATTCTGACTTTCAGATAGCTTGATGACTTATGACCACTATCTTCCTCCTTCACCGACTGGGGGATGTAATAAAGGGATTGGACCAGGGCATTTTGTGTTTTATATGTTGGCATTGTGTCAATCTGCCGCTTGATGATGAGCAACGATTTCCCATCACAGTACAGGGATTTCATGTACATCCATGTAGATCACGTGAATTTACCTCAAAAATAAGGGCATGAATGTGTAAATGTGATGTGAGTTGAGGTGTATGTGATTGTATATTTTGTATGGTCTGCATTTACTGTTTGTGTGTGTCTTAAAGGGAACCTGTCACCAGGGACCTCATTTTCACTAAAGACAGATTGTAAAAGCCCATGACACCTGCAGTGCACATCTGCCCTCCTGCCTTTTCTAAGCATTTGCATTTTCCTGACCTTCTGCTCTGCCATTAACTTCGATCCTGTGCTGCCTGTCTTGACCTCCTGCCTGTCCCTGACCATGATTCTGTTCTACTGCTTTGTACTTCGCCTTGGCCGTCACCGCGAGCAATATCGCACTTGTGGAGCAACCTGGTGGTATCCCGGTGCAGCAAGTCCAACCCGCTCTGTGGCGGACTCTGGTGAAAACTGGGTGCCACTTAGACTCCGCTACCAGGTGTCGGCTTACATCATCGCGCACAGTGGTACAGTGGGTCCACTACCCCTAAACCTGACAATATGGTTATGTAGGTATGTGTGTATATGCTGTATGTGTGTATTGCATATGCTGTATGTGTGCCTATGTGATGTGTATATTCTATGTGTATGTGTGTGGTATATGGTGTGTAATGTGTATATGCTGTATGTAGATATATGGTATAAGGTGTGTAGATACTGTATGTGTACGTGTTTAAACACTGTATGTCTGTATATATGGTGTTTATATTGTATGTATGTGTGTATATGGTGTGTTTATAGTGTATACATATGCAGTAGATGGCCTATTGCACCTTCTTTCAATTCCAACAGAATCTGGTGGAGGACTTCAGCAACTTGAGAAGAATCTCTTGAGATCTTTACAATGAGACCTAAATTGAAGTGTCCGTGGACTCTCACTTCTTCTTCTTATTCATAATCCCTTTTATTTCAGTCAATGAAATAATTAGGATAATGTGTAGCAGATTGAGAGCTATAATTACTGGTTAACCTTACTGAATGATATCCTTAATATTTGAGCTGCTTGCTGAATTTCTAATTAATCTCCAGCTGAATAATTGTGGGGTTTGGAGCATCATTAAGCGGGGAACGTCAAACTTGTAAGAGTTGATGGCAGAGTCTTAAAATGTACCTGTCATGTAGCCAGCGAGAATCTGAAATCAATGTCCTAAAGTGAGATTCAAGGAAACAGCAGGTGATACTGGGTCACAAAAGGAAGGCATTACTAGTTTGGGGTGACAACCTTAAAGGGGTTTTTCAACCACCTCCACGACAGGGCCTGATTTTCAGGTCTCTCCATTCTCCATTAGACCAGAACTGATGACATCTTATACATTATGTATGTAATAGATGAGCTAATCATTGGTCTCTGTGTTATCTTCACGTTCATTCAGATTTGATTATATGGGGGAGATCTAGGGCAGAATTGTTCTAGTTTCCCATGGCAACCAATCAGAGCTCAGCTTTCATTTTCCCACAGCTGTTTTTAAAATAAAAGATGAGCGCTGATTGGTTTCCATGGGCAACTAGACGGTTTTACCTCAGACACTTCTGATAAATCTCCCCCACTGTGCCCAGTGATTGCCTCAACCATCTCATTCACAATTATTAAGGGGGAGATTTATCATCAAGTTTCTGAGGTAAAACTTATCTAGTTGCCCACGTAAACCAATCAGAGCTCAGCTTTGATTTTATAAACAGCTGTGGAAAAATGAAAGCTGAGCTCTGATTGGTTGCCATGGGCAACTAGAACAGTTTTGCTCTAAGAGACTTCTGATAAATCTCAATTGGGGAGGTTTGTCAGAAGTGTCTGAGAGAAGAACTTTTCTAGTTGCTCATGACAACCAATCAGAGCTCAGTTTTCATTTTCCCACAGCTGTTTATAAAATAAAAGCTGAGCTCTGATTGGTTTACATGGGCAACAAGAACACTTTTACCTCAGAAACTTATGATAAATCTCCCCATGCTTGGTTTTCAAGGGTAACTAGAACAGTTTTACCTCAGACACTTCTGATAAATCTCCCCCAATGTGTAAAACATCTTTACTTTCAATGAAGAGACCAAAAGACAAGTGAACCACCACTGGAATATTGGGGGAGCGATCCACAGGATAGATGAAAAATGTCTGAACGGAGGTGGTCCACACCTTGGGACCTCCCTTCAATCATGAGAATATTAGGGTTCATATTCATTGGACAGTGTTGCTCTACAAAGTCTATGTAACTGCATAAAAACAACTGTGTACATGCTTGACGGACCCTCAATTCAAACACTGGGCGTAGGACCCCAATAATCCCAGCAATCAGACATATTTCACAAGGTAAGCCTAAGGGTGAAGACACACATGGCGTTTTTGGGCCGTTTTTACTAAGTTCATTGCGCAATTTCGGAAAAACGGACAAAACCGCGTGCGTTTTCAAAAAACGCATGCGTTTTTAAAAAACGGATGCGTTTTTTAACGCATGCGTTTTTAACGATCTGAAAACGCACTTAGTAAAAACGGCCCAAATCGTTAAAAAACGATCGGCCCAAATCAGATCGTTAAAAACGCATGCGTTAAAAAACGCATCCGTTTTTCCGAAATTGCGCAATGAAAAACGGACAAAAACGCATGCGTTTTCAAAAACGCATGCGTTTTTAAAAAACGGATGCGTTTTTTAACGCATGCGTTTTTAACGATCTGAAAACGCACTTAGTAAAAACGGCCCAAAAACGGCCCAAAAACGCCATGTGTGTCTTCACCCTAAGGGTGATGTCACACATGGCGTTTTTAGGCCGTTTTCAGACCGTAAAAAAACACATGCGTTAAAAAACTCATACGGTTTTTAAAAAACGCATGCTTTTTTGAAAACGCATGCAGTTTTGTCCAGTTTTCCGAATTTGCGTAATTAAAAACGGACAAAACTCATGCGTTTTTTTACAATCTGAAAACGGCCCAAAAACGGCCTAAAAACGCCATGTGTGACATCACCCTAACACAATAATGGTACTCGTGGAAAATGAGCTCAAAGGTCTACTCAGCCCAAAAATGTTGTCCCTCCCAATCTCTGGATGCCTGCCAGTATACTCCTATCTAATATGTCTTCACAGCCAAAATCATCAATCTCCAACACTACTCATAGGGCCAACGTTTGTTGTAATGAAGAAGAAGTCAGACTCCATGATCTCTCCGGACAAATATTACACAGTAGTCCCTCGACTTTGAGATCATATCTCTACAGAAAACCAGCGATTTGTAACAAAATCCATAAAACGTCATCGCAAAGTAAGAAAGAAATGAAGATTAAAGACAAGCAGACAGAAAAAGCCATACATATAAATCATGTCCTTATATAAAACAGATGTGCCGTGTGTCAGAAATAGCTGTAATATTGGGGAAAGGTCCTTCCTCAGGATTATGTGCAGTGTACTAGAAAATTACTTAAAATTACCAAAATTTTGTGTCCAGAGAAGGGAGATTTTAACCAATAGCCCAAAGAGTGCAGGTGCGTTCAATTCTTTCTTATTCAACTCTTTCTGCATCCTCAGGAGACAGTGGGGCTTATTTACTAAAGGTCAGTGGATCGCCCTTCCGTTGGACTGTTCATGGTTTTCGGGATTTGCGCCGCTGGGACAGGTATTTAGCGCAGCGGTGCCGGCTTCCATGTGACACAAATCGGGGGATGTGGCCGCCGGATGATCCGGCGGATTTGGACTGAGCGCCGGATTTAACTCTCAATTTGTGTCGCAAGACAATGCACTTACATGCACCAGGAAGAAGAAGGTGAACTCCGGCGGACCTGAGCGGGGAAGTGACACATGCAGGATATTGGGCGCACGATCTTAGTGAATGGCGCAAGTGCTCTGATGTCAATCAGACAAAAGCAATTTTGCATCCAGGGTTTATATTTCTACAGATAAATCTAACTATGACGTGCAGTACTTAAGGAACAGTCCTTAATTTTTGACTGTACCAGCAAATTCAGGGATATCCCGTTCAAAAAAGGGGCTGAGCTTGTGAAGCTCCACCCCCAAAGTAAACAAAGTCACCACCCAGTTTCGGGCGGTACTTAGATGTCCATTGACAGGTCTAAAAGACAGACTAAAACATTTTTTATCAACTTGACATGAGCATGTGACCGCTGCAGCCAATCATTGGCCTCAGTGGCAATACAAGTACGCTTAGCACTTGACTAGTGAGGTTGGTGACTACCGTGACAATTTTATTAAAACAAAAGGGCACAATATAAAACCTGAAGGTGACACAGAAGACTAGCACTAAATAAAAACTTAAGGGGAAACAAAATAATAAAAAAGGGCACGGTATAAAATCTAAACGGAGCCAAAGAAAACAAGGTGGTCACTAAATAACTTTAGAGTAAATTAGTTCTTAATAAAACTAAAGAGGCAAACTAATTTAATATCTAATTAATACTAATTAAACATCAAAACAGGACATGTCATAATAAGTCATAATCTCCTGTGTCAGCTCCTCCTATTCATCAGAGCCCAGACATGTAAATAAAGATCCACGGAGAGTTTGCAGACAAAGTAAGTAGCAGGAATGCTGAATCACTTGATGACTTTCAGGGATTATAATTAAGGAAGTAAAGGCACATGGGTAAATTATGTAAAAGAGTGGCCAACCCCTTTAATAACGACTAAAGTATCTTCTGTGGCAAGGGTGAAGATGTCCTGAGGTGTGAGAATTTGTTAGCACTGCTCATGGATGAGCACTTTGGATGCACAATGTGTTATCGTAATCGTTACGGATCTTCGTTAGTCAGTATTCTATGACTTGCTATGAACGCGCTCTGCAGTCTCGTCTCAGAAGGATTTCTTATTTTACTAAGTATATTCAGGCTCAAAATTTACATTACTTCTGGGAATAGTTACACATATAATCTAAGCTACAAGGAGTTTAGGAGAATCTGGAGAACAATGAATATTTAAAGGGGTTGTCTGAGAGTTTAAGAAATTAACCTTCAACAGGAAGGTTTTTAAAAAATGTTTAAAAATTTTAAACATCACTTACCACTTAATTCCCTTGAATCTCACTTAAACTTTAGTATTTCTCACTGGTCTTTGGTCTGATGTTCCCAGAGTGTCCTATATCTGTGTGATGGCTCTAGCCCATCACTGGCCTCAGCAGTTTCATGCCGTAGATGAGACCAGTGATTAATAATGATAATAATAATTCCTTTATTTATATAACGCACACAGATTACGCAGCGCTGCACAGAGATTGCCAAATCAGTCCCTGTCCCCAATGGGGCTCACAATCTAAACAACCTAACAGTATGTTTATGGAGTGTGGGAGGAAACCGGAGGACCCGGAGGAAACCCACGCAAACCCAGAGAGAACATAAAATTCTTTGCAGATGTTGACCCAGGACCGCAGCGCTGCAAGGTTGTAATGCTAACCACTAAGCCACCGTGCCGCCCCTATGTGATTGGCCTGAGTTATCACGCAGTTGTATGAGATGTCTTTAAAAAATTACAAGGTGTTTGATTGTTTTTTTTGCTTTGTAACATTTCTTACTGCTGGATTAATTTTGTAATCTCTTGGGCAACCCCTTTAATGAAATTATATGAAGCAGTGGATTAGTCATAGTTATTATACTAAAGCCACTTATGACGACAGCTACTGAATGTAAGAATACAAAATCCTATGGAACATGAACGGAACATGGAAATATTTAAATCGGTTTTCTAGGAATTGAGGAAAACCCAGTGCAGACTGTGACAAGGCGTGGCAAAAAAAGTATCTTATACTTATGTATACATTCTCTTCTTTGGTTACCAGTTCCGGATTACAGTATTTCGGTCCAGCTGGAAGTTCTGGTGGGTCACCTCCTCAGGCCATGTGAATTCACTTGTGTAGTTGCGCCAAGGATTGGATGTACCAGAGTAACATGTGGAACAACGTGAGGACCAGCAGCTGGAGCATCATTTTTTAGCGCCCACAAGTGGCTATGAGCTTTGTGAACCTGACTTCCTAGAAAACCCCCTTTTTCCCAAAGTTCATAGAGAAAATAAAAATCCATATCCATTATTAAAGGGGTTGGCCACTTTTCAATAAATCTCTTCCATTAGACATGTCTCTGCATGTATATGTACCTGTGTCTTTTTCTCCTTTGAGAGCCTTTCCCTGTTCTCACAATGTTACCCTCTGCATATACAGTATCCACAGCTTCTTCTCTTTCACTGCTCCAGCCCATCGTAATGGCATCTCCAACTGTGTCTCTTATATCACTGCCTGTCCTCACTGACAGACAGACACAGGGAGAGGGAAGGGGGGGAGGATGGGAAGGATGAGTTATAAATCTCCTGCTGCAGCTCCTCCTATTCAGCAGACCTCAGACACGTAAACAAAGATTCACGGAGAGTCTGCACACAACACTAAAGGAAGTATCAGGACATCCACAAGACAGAAATGGCAACTTATGGGCAAGTTATTTAAAAGAGTGGTCAGCCCCTTCAAAAATATTTCCTATTTTTAAATATGAAAAAATGTCATCTACAAGTCCTTTCACCTTCCTTGATTTATGCCTGAATCGTCTAATGGGAAAATGTTATCATTGAAAAAAAAAATTATAATTTAGTGATATATAATCCTGATTAAAACAAATTGTGATATATAACATTGTAGGAATAAATTGACAACTGGGTGTTATGATGAAAGGGGCGTGTCTACTCTTAGGTATAGGAATTACTAATTGGAGAGGGCCAATGGTAACACCCACTTGTACATTTTTCTCTACATTTCTTGAAGGATCTACAGAGGCACAGTCACTCCTGGAGGCAAGTGTTATTTTATTGGAATTTTTGCTAAGACAGATCCATCAGGAGTGATGACAGGTCCTTTTTCAAAACTGAAAGAGGAAGTAGATGGAGACAGGTGCTAAAAGGAGAAAAACTAATCAATCAACAGGGGAGCAAGTGTCTGACTATATGTCACTGCAGCCATTCAAGTGAATAGCCATTCTACAGAGTAGAGTTACCTTATATCTCATTAAATGAAGTGCCGCCTATTATGTGTGCAGAAAGGGGGTTCTTGGGGCGCGATAACCTCTTCATAGGGAGTCAACCAGCTCCAAAATCATTGTCCATTTGAAAGCAGCACTGTGTAGGGAAACTTTTAAGACCTTTAAGTACCAGTCTTTAAGACCTTTAAAGGAAACTAACCATTTGATGTGATGCATTATGAAGCAAACATACCTTGAGAATGCTGCAGCTACACTGATGCAGGGTCATATCTGGCTGCGTGGTTTTGCTGATAAAAAAGTTATAACATTATGATAATGAAGCTCTGTGGCTTCCATGGCTACTCTGGCACTTGCTTTCTGCTTCTCATAGCTGGAGAGTTTCTCTCTGATTGCATCATCACCTCCTGCAGTTCTCTTCTTGCCAGACAAAATTATCAATTGCTGCACCATCCCCCGGCTGCTGTGCATGAGTGATCCAGCTCAGGTTGATTAGTGCTTGGCTAGTCATGCTTAGTCATTCTTTACTTAGCAGCCATTTGTAATTCCAAACTCCCGTGTGTAATGTGTTTATCTTGGGAAACATGCTGATCCAGCTTTCCCAAGGTCCGTTAATTTATGCAAATGAAGTGCACTTGGGACAGGTCCCACAAGTGCACTTGTTCTCTTCTCGGTGGACTTCAGCGCAGCAGCGACACCTGGTAGACGTCGGAGGAACTGCCTTAGTGAATCACCGGAAGACCTGGATCCACCGCAGAGAACGCGCCGCTGGATCGCGAATGGACCGGGTAAGTAAATCTGCCCCATTATTTCTATAGGGGGATATCCATCATCTCGTAACGGGATGGTGTTAAGTAGTGTTGGGCATCATAGAAGGGTGTGCACCAGCAGACACGGCACCACCCTTAGTGCACAAAAAAGCTAAAGTGCATAAAGTTAAAAAAAATAGAATTTTCTCAGAAAAGACAGATCGATAGGAAAACTTATAAAGTGCCCTACAAACTCCTGTGAGGACTTGTGAGGTCATTTTGGGGTATGGCAGACTCCCTTTAATAACAAGTCAGCAATAGAGGAACAAAAAAAAGAATATTTTTCGTCTCACAAAGCTAAAAATATCAGATTCTAAGTTCAAAGATGAGGTTATTTCACGGCAATTGAATTCTACTATGATTTTATCTTTGTTATTTTTGCTGTACTCGGCTTTTTTTTTTTTATTACTGACCCTTTTGTTTTTGAAGAGATCACTTACCAGGCAGACACAGCCGTCTGGCATGTGTAAATGGCAAGTGCCGTGAACCGAGCAGCCGTCCTGTGAGTACACGCGCTACACAAAAAATGTGAGGGGCCCAAATCCTGTATTATTCATCCGCTTTACGTCCAAAATAAAGTTCACGGCATTTTTTTAAAAGTGATGGTGTAACATTACGTTTGTGGGATTTAAAGGTTAGCACAACACGAGCGCTGCAGAGGGATGAAGAAGAGGCTTCTGCAGCACGACAAAGCAGCAATTAGGTAACATGAACAAAAATGATACTTAAAGGGGCCCTCCATCCTACTACAAAATCCTGATTTTAAATAAACGCATGTATACTGTACTAACCTGGTGCCCTCTGCCCTGCTGTTACCTCTGTGGCTCCGTTGAGTTATCCATTAGTTTCAGTGATAAAATGTGCACCGAGTTCCTCTTGGGGGGAGCTTTCTGTAGGCAACAGACACGCCCCCGAGCTATCAGCAATGTGAATAGCATGGGGCAGTTAAGAGGGGGCGTGTCTGTGCCTCAAAGACTGCGCCCTAGAGGAACTCTGATAATTTTATCACGGAACAGGAGCCAAACAAAAGCAGAAGGTAAGGTCCCATGCACATGACTGTGTGCGGCCCATACAATTCCCCTTATAGGTGTAATATTCTATGGGTGAGGGAAGGGGTAAGGAGCAATCACGCCTTCCTCATCCACCCAGTCATGTCCTTGCCTGGGTTGCGGCCTTGGCGAGCACACGGTCCTGAGCAGGAAGTTTAAAGGGGTTATCCCGAGGCTGAAAAACATGGCTGCTTTCTTCCAAAAACAGCGCCACACCTGACCGTGGGTAGTGTGTGGTATTGCAACTAAGCTCCATTGATTTCTATATAGCTGAGCTGCAATACCAGCATTAACCATGGTCAGGTGTGGCACTGTTTTTGGAAGAAAGCAGCCATGTTTTTCAGCCTCCGGAGAACCCCTTTAAGTACAAGTATATGGTTATCAAGCAGGATGGGAAACCCCTTTCAAAGGGGGTTCGTTAGCAACTTTGTCTTGGCAGAATATTAATAAGTTAGGGTTCCATTGTCTGATAACAATTTGTACATTTATGATAGAATTTCTTTCCATTAAGGAGATACAGTAGTTAATTGTGGTCTAGTAATGGCTGAGAGTGTTGTTAGAATGGATTATATGGGCAATCACTGAGGCTCGGGAAGTATTTCTAATAAAACATGGGTAGTAATTAGTATCCTCATTATGAAAACAAAATTGGCTCTGAAGTAAAATAAAATTGAGGGCAACGCAGAATGTGTCATCGTCTGGGTTTCCAGATCCTAGCAAAGGGGACTCGTGCTGTCTTTCTAAATAATATTATTATAGAACTTTACTAACAATTAGTCAGTGTCTGGATGCCAATAAAACGGATACAAAACTAAGCACCACAGTATTGATTAGAATGTAAAACATCCTAAATTATTTCCAATTTCCAATTGGCAAGTCATATGAAGAGTATCTGCCCCTAGAAGTAAATAGTCGACCTCTAAAGCAAACTACCCAGAAGCATAGGTGCATACATTTTTTGGCCAAGGGTCCCATACTCTCAGTGACTACTCCCTAGGGCCGGGGTCGGGAACCTATGGCTCGTGAGGCAGATGTGGCTCTTTTGATGGCCACATCTGGTTCGTAGACAAAGCGATTGGACTCAGGCAGGGGTCCTTTGTGCAACCCATATCGCCTCCACCGTCGTTGCTAAGCCGATGGCGCCTGGTTCATAGAGAGGAGTGGATTCCAGCATCCTGAGCAACAACGGGGGTTCCTGGGTTATAGAGAAGAGCTCAGGAGCAACAAGGAGAAGGCTGCAGGGAGCACAAGTAGGTGAGTATTCATTTTTTTTTTCTGTGACTTCCTATTATGCTGGGGCTACCTATCTACTGGGCTCATGTCCTGGTGCTACCTATATACTAGGGGCACGTGCTAGGTTCCCCTTGTGCCACCAAACATCTTTGACCTATGCAGACAAAGAACACATTCACCATGTAAATTGTGAGGTTAGGCCTCCATCGATTTGATTAGTTTTTCCAGAACTTCCCATAGGTAATTTATGAGATTTAAATCTGAGGAACTCGGCGGCTAAGGCAGCACCATGTTCTTCAAGACATTAATATGTCCAGGTCACGGGGCCAAACCTGGACCCGAGCTGAAACAACATGTCCGCTCATCTCTAGTAAATATCCACAAGAACGCAAAGTACAAGAAGAACCTAATATAACAGTACAAAGCAGAACCATGGTAATAGACAACCTAAGCTACACCAACAAAATATACATTTATTTCTTGACTGGCACTTCCTACTTCGGTATTGAAATCTGCCCCACCACTGAAGGGTCCACCGAATTGATGATGGGGCGAATGTTGCAATTCATGATGGTCCATGCTCCAGAATTTCCGGCACACAGATGGTATAAATTCACACCAAAAATGTGGTGTAAATACGAAGAACTCTGAAGAAGGTGGATGACCTTGCCCACATCATGTCCCTTTTTGTATAGCGTTATAGTTTACTACTTTTTTACACCAGAAAACCAATTTTTAGGTGCTAAACCTCCTTAATAGTATTTACCAGGTCATACATGTAACTACAGTATTTTTGGGACTATAAGGCGGATTATAAGGCGCACAATCAATAAATGCCTGCTAAAACGTCTAGGATCATATATAAGGTGCACCGGATTATAAGGCGCACCTGATTATAAGGATGAATGACCAGCAGGTGGCAGACATGTGCACAGTTCAAGGCAGCTGTTGTCTGTAAGTACGGTTCATGTATAAGGCGCACTGGACTATAAGGCGCACCTTATAGTCCGAAAAATACGGTAGTTGTGGAATATACAGATGTTCATTGACCACCTCAAGTGTCCACCAGGAAGTTTCCTGGATAATCTTTCTTTTGACCTTGCCGATGCCCGGTTTTGTTTTCAAAGCAATTAGTTTGTGTAAAGATGATGCTCAATGTAATAAACATACGGCGTAGTAATTTCAAGCTGTTTAATGTTCAATTAACTAAACTTCACACTGTGAAAAGTGCCTTTTTTTCGACTACCGGCGTGGACGCTATATCTTAAGATTAAGTCATTATGGGGGGTACACCAGAAGTTACGCTCTGGTCATTCAATGGCCGAGATCCCAAAATATAAATCCCTACTTAGAAACTTAGACATATATAGTGTACGTTTATAGATGAAAGACAACAAAAAAAAATCATTACAGGTTATTTTTATTGAAAATTTTTTTAACCCTTGCGATGATGGTGTATTTTGGCCCTCAAAACAACCTTTCTAAATCCCCACATTTTACACCCTTACATTAAAGAATATTCTGCTTTTCGCTAAGATCCGTTTTTAAGTGACCTGAACGTGCAACTCTCTAATCATAGATAATTAACAATGCAATTCTACTGTAGTATGTTAAAATTTAGGTTGCTCTACAACCAGTGGCGTAACTAGGAGAGGCATGGCCCCATAGCAGATTTCTGAAGGGGACCCCCTGCCGGCTCAAAAATATACATATATTACATTCCTATATACATAAACATACAGTTCATCACTCATACATACACATTTATACACTGTTACATACATATAGAGCATATACACCTCACAACTTATATAACTTATATAACAACTTACATACACACATAACATACTGTATTTATACACACAATACACCATATAAACAAACAGCATATACACATCACAGATACACACACATAAACAATATATATATACCACAATGTGCAGCGTAATATGTATATAATGGTGCACATTCTTAATTCATTAGTATCAGGTCGGATGACGGGGCCCCCTGACACTGTGGGCCCCATAGCGGCTGCTATGGCTGCTTCCGCTGTAGTTACGCCCCTGTCTACAACCTCCTTTGAACCGATTCCACTGACTCATATTTACCAAAAGTTATGCCAAAATGTAGAACCGATATGTGAAAGATTTGTAACAAATGCTCTTGAAAATTTGTTGATCGGCAAGTGTGACCCCCTTTAAAAAAGCAGAAGTTTGCAGTTTTGTTGTAATCTAATACCAATGGAGAAAGACATTAGCACTGATTTTATATAAGCAATTATTGCTGCCCATTAGTCTGCGAGGATTATTAGGATATTTCCAAACAATTAAAATTCCATCATTCCATAGTAAGAAAATATTCACAAGTAGAAAACATTCAAGCCAATTGCCAGGAGTAGATGTCTCAGTAAATTCACCCCAGTGTCAGACTTCACGACAAAATAAGAAACATCTGTTTGTTAGAAAGTTCTAAGATTAGGTAATAGAAGCTCCACAAACACGAGATTCCATAGGATCGTTATTTATTAACCAAAAATGAATCCAAAATGGAAACACCATGCCTGAGGTTGATAAACTAAATATGCAGAGGTTATAACAAAGTGAAAGTTTTTTTCCCCAGACCTATCCTGAAGATGGGTCATCATCAATATCAAATGGATATTGGTTAATCTGTAGGTCATCAATATTAATTGGCTGGAAAACATCCAGTTCTGAGAGCCAAGGGAACTTTATAGGAAAGGACCTTATAGGGGAATAAAAATATTTATAAAGCGGCTTAACATGGAGGTGATACACCCCCTCCCGATCTCCTGTGGCTCTGGTCCAAATGCTACCAGGCAAGGACGGGTTAGAGTGCCAGGGGCCCCAGGGTGTATGAATATTATAGCCCCTACAAGTCCTGAGTTAATTGGTACTAGAATCAGCTTTTGGGGGAATAAAGGATGTGTCCCTTCTGCCTGCTTTCAAACTGCTGTTTGAGGACCTTCAAAGGTCCTGAAATGACTTCTGTGTGCAGGTGTTTTGTGAGCAGAAACAAATGTACAAGGATTTCATGGGTGAAGGTCCTTCTGATTTTAAAATTTGGTGAGTGGTTTGGGTGCCAATGGGCCCCCTAGAAAGCTTGGGCCCCGAGCTACCGCCCAAACTACATATGTTATAACCCAGGTCTACATTGCTCCACTTCCACCAAGCTTAAAGACAACCGTCCAGTGATTGGATTAGAAGGCATCTACAACCACTTCCTGTCCAAAACAGGAAGTGGAGTGCAATAAGGTCTAGGAAGTATTTGGATGCAAAAAGCTAAGAATTGGGGGGAGGAGAGTAACGTTTTTTTTATGCTAGGGGCCTCCATTAAGCCAACTATTTTTATGTCCTTTGAAATCCTCTTTAAAGGGAACATGTAAGGAGATTCATACCACCCACACTACAGACGCACAAATTATGATTTAGCTAAAACCTGATTACATTGGTGCCAATGGCACCTGGGTGGGGAGAGGGCAAAGGAATAGCCAGAAGTGATTTACCAAATTGTTATGCTATTACACGTCAGCGTATAACATTTAAGTACTTTTTGCAGGTAGCGGACAACCCCTTTAATAAATCTTAGAGGAGAGATTTATGCTGCAGCTGTGCCATGTCATAGGATCAACTCCAGGAACCTTGATAGTAAAGTTTAATAAATAGCTTAATAATTCAGCACTTCCATACAAGTGGGTCCAGTGGGTGACGGACGTGATTGACAGCTGCACACAGGAGCCCAGCATCAGCCAGGGATTGACATGAATACATCAAAAATGAATATTTCCCACGAGAGCCATGATGACAAGTGAAAAAAAAACTCATTTCAATTTGTAGCCAAAAATCAGACGGGAAAAGATTGATACATGGTATATGTCTGTAATGTGAATAACTACCTGTTGGAAAATTCAAAGGAAACTTTTTTATGTAATTTTTGGGATATTTTGGACCACTCCCCTAAAGGTGTATTCTAGGATTTAGTTATTGACGCTCATGAAATTTTGACACCCGGCACAACCACTGATCATCTGATTGAAGTAGAGTTTAAGGATCTATTTACTTCTAACTTGACAGTGTTGGTCATTGGAAGTTGATGTACTACACTACTTTCAGGGCAGGAAGCAGAAATCTTGGCCCATAACTTTTTGGCTGCATGTAAGAATTGTAGGCAGAATAAATGAGAGTTGAAATACCAGTAGCTGGACAGCCGATCGGTGGAGTTGTCTGCTCTGACCATAGTCTAGTGGTGGATCAGCACTGCTGTACTCGGTCTCCTGCCCTACAAATGACTTACTCATTTAGAATTGCAGCTCTAGAATTATCTCTCTGGTTTGCTAACAATCCCATGATGCTTCAGCACATCATCACATTATCAGCGAGAGGCAAAAGCATCTCTGTTTTAAGGTTTTAAGGGAGTGCACTATGATTTGATTTTCTCTATCCCCTCTTTATTTCACTTTCTTGTTCGCTAACAATACCCCGATGCTTCAGCCCAGCGTCACATGATCAGCTAGATGCAAAAGCATGTATGTTTTTAAGGGCGTTCCCTATGATTTAATTTTCTGTATCCCCTCTTTATTTCACTTTCTTGTTCGCTAACAGTGCAATGATGCTTCAGCGCTTCATCACATTCTCAGCGGGAGGCAAAAGCATGTCTGTTTTTAAGGGAGTGCACTATGATTTGATTTTCTGCATCCCCTCTTTATTTCACTTTCTGGTTTGCTAACAGTGCCATGATGCTTCAGCACAGCCTCACATGATCATCCAGATGTCTGTTTTTTTAGGGAGTACACTATGACTGGATTTTCTGCTTCTTCTTTTTATGTCTCTTTCTGGTTTGCTAACAGTGCCATGATGCTTCAGCACAGCATCACATGATCAGCGATAGGAAGAAGCATGTCTGTTTTTAGGTTTTACGGAAGTGCACTAAGATTGGATTTTCTGCTTCTCCTATTTATTTCACTCTCTGGATTGCTAACAAACCCACAATGCTTCAGCACAACATCAGATTTGACTGCAGTGCTTCTTAAAAGCAGAATTCTCCTGCAGGATATTGTTCGTCATCATAAACTGCACTTATCCTGGTATTACATAAGGCTGGAGAGATCACCCTCAAAACTATCAAGTAAAACCGAGTTCAGAAAAATTTTCAAGAAAAAAAGTTTTGGAAAGTGTCACGTCCTGACATATCGTGCCTCAGTTATACAACAATGACAAGTAGCGAGGTGCTGACGTAGCGCAGAGGAAGAGTTTACCGGGGATGAGTCAACATTGTGTCACAAGTGCTTGTGTGTAATAACCGGATTACATGTGTCACGTTAACACATTGGGGGTCATTTACTAAGGGCCCGAATCACGTTTTTTCGCCGGGTTTCCCGAATATTACCGATTGGCGCCGAATTGCCCCAGGTTTTTTGGCGCATGCGATTAGATTGTGGCGCAACGGCATGCACGTGGTGGAAATTGGGGGGTGTGGCAACGGATTCGGGCAGGTTTACTTACCCGGTCCATTAGCGATCCAGCGGCCGGTTCTCCGTCGAGGATTCGGGTCTTCCGGCAATTCACTAAGGTAGTGCGCCCGATGTCCACCAGGTGTCGCTGCTGCTCTGAAGTTCGTCTGAGTTCACTGGAGTTCACCATCCGTTTTTTTTAAATTTCACGGTTTTTCGGTGGACACGCCCCCGATTTCCGTTGCAGGCATGCCGACACCGATGCGCCACAATCCGATCGCGTGTGCCAAAAACCGGGGGCAATTTGGCGCAAATCGGTAATATTCGGGAAACCCAACGAAAAAACGTGATTCGGGCCCTTGGTAAATGACCCCCATTATCAGCACCAAACTGGCAACTCATTGTACAGGATATGCCGAGGCCGGGATAGAGGAATGGACTATGATAGGATTCCTATAAAACTACTGAGCGTCAGGCACCCCTATACAGGGGTTTTAATAGCTTTGACTCAAGTTTGTGATTGTCTAATATATGTCATTGGGAAGAGCTTTCAACTATGGAGGTGGCTTGTCTCCCGCTTGCAGAACGAATCAGCCATGATGTCCTATCCTTCACGAGTCCGGATAACTCCATACACCTGAGGTCATTTTTTCCTGCCCAGATTAGAAGCTTTAGCCAACTTTTAGTTTTCATAACCTGTTAGCCTTCTACACTTGTGAACTGATGTGGTTGGGACCTAGGTCACCTCCGAGACAGAATTTTTTGACATAAAAAGATATGCTCAAAATACAATGAAGAACACAACATACAGGAACTGTGAGGTCTTTGGACCTCACTTAGAAAATGTTTGTAGAAGGAGCACACTTAAAAAATAATATCAATTACTTGTATCTAGTGTCCTCCAACAAAGGTCCAAGGTATTGATTGGATAAAACAGACCCAAAGAACCTAACCTGGCCAAGAAATGATCAAATATGGTAACAATTCATTCATCCATTTCTTGGAAAAATATCACAAGAAAATCACAACGCATGGAAAGATGTTTTACAATGGATATTTGAAGTTTCAGCGTAGTGGTCTCTGTTTATTTGGCATGGCCTTAGACGTCACTTGGGGCAATTGAGTCGCTGAAGTGGCCTCTGGAATCTCAAGACCTACCAAAAGTACTGATGAACCAGATACTGCAAGATTGGATCTGGGACCAGGGTATGTCATCTTTTTTTGGTTACACCTATTTCGGCCCCCTGGAATTTTTCCAACATTCATGGAAAACCCTTTTAAGGGAACCACCACTATGGTCTTGTGCATCTAGGTTTTGGTCACCAAAACTATCTGTTAAACAGCTACTCAACAACCACAATCTTTTGTGAATTAATGTGAATTATGGAAGGGAAATCACACCTAGGTATCGTGAAATCAAAGAGAGGACATCATGATATCAATGGGAGGAGACCAAGACGTCATGAAGTCAATTGGAGGCCACCAGGAAGTCAGAAAATCAATGGGAAGGTGCCAAGACATCATGGAAACTATATGAAGACACCAAGACGTCATGAAATCAAATAAAAGCCGTCAACACGTCGTGAAATCAAAGAGAGGCCACCAAGATATCATGAAATCAACGGGAGGACAGCAAGACGTCATGAAATCAACGGGAGGAAATTAAGACGTCATGAAATTAATGGGAGGACGCCAAGACGTCATGAAATCAAATGGAGGACACCAAGACGTCATGAAATCAAATGGAGGACACCAAGACGTCATGAAATCAAAGGGAGGACACCAAGACGTCATGAAATCAAAGGGAGGACACCAAGACGTCATGAAATCAATGGGAGGACGCCAAGACGTCATGAAATTAATGGGAGGACGCCAAGACGTCATGAAATTAATGGGAGGATGCCAAGATGTCATGAAATCAATGGGAGAACGCGAAGACGTCATGAAATCAATGGGAGGACACCAAGACATCATGAAATCAATGGGAGGACACCAAGACGTCATGAAATCAATGGGAGGACGCCAAGACTTCATGAAAACAATGGGAGGAAATTAAGATGTCATGAAATTAATGGGAGGACGCTAAGACATCATGAAATCAATGGGAGGACGCCAAGACGTCATGAAATCAATGGGAGGACACCAAGACGTCATGAAATCAATGGGAGGACACCAAGACGTCATGAAATCAATGGGAGGACACCAAGATGTCATGACATTAATGGGAGGACGCCAAGACGTCATGAAATCAATGGGAGGACACCAAGACTTCATGACATCAAAGGGAGGACACCAAGACGTCATGACATCAAAGAGAGGCCGTCAAGAGTGGCCTCAAAGTGGCAAGGTCCCAGCTGTGACATCATCACTCTGACTGTTATTCAATAGGTTTATTTCATTTATGTATATTATGGGAAAGGTCTAAGGTTAAAACAAATTTGCTTCTAAAACTGCAATTTTATAGGTTCATTAAATTTTATTAGCGAAAAATCCAGTTACTGTGCAAAATAACATCAGTTCCAATATTTTAATACCATTTTGGCAACTTCTCCAGTACATCCAATTAAAATGCAGCTTCTTCTTTATTACCTGTGGTTTTAGGATCTATAATGTGCAGAACACCATGAAAATAAATGGGGGGGGGGGGCAAAAAATAAATTACCCTACATAAAAGTCCTTATTGGGTATATTTTAAATTTTTTTCTAAAATAATGCAATAAAAAGTTAATTTCTACTTTATTTATCGTAATAACCTAACCATTCCTATATGTGGCCGCCCTTGGTATAAAAACAGCTCCATCATGTGTAAGGTGGCAGAGCCGTGTAACTGCAACCAATGTCCTATTATTGCATTTCATCTGTTTAGAGATAAAAACCATTTCAAATAAACATTTTTTTCTCTTCTGTAGCGACTTCTCACACATCCTGCAGGCTTCCCCTCCTCTTTCTTGTGCTCATCGTATATATTTCATCCAATTGGTTATAAACACTCATATAAGCTGAAGCGTCAATGTTTGAAGAAATTGGTTTAAATTAGTGTTTTCAACCACTTAGGAGAACACAAATAAGAGATGTAGATAAGAAATTGAGCAATCAGGCTGCTTCTTTGACAGATATCTTAGCAAAAAGTGAAAACAAGCCTGCCCGAAGTTCAATAGTTACATGACAAGCTGCAACCAATCAGTGGTCTCAGTCTGCGCTGGTAATGTCACTTGTTTCCTTTCACTGAGGCTACTTATTGTGGGAAAGACTCCCTACAACCAGACAATTCGGCGCCAGTTGGGGGTGTTGGAAAACCAACAGAGACCATGACTCAGGGGTTGTATGCCTTAGTAGTTTTGCTACCCACATACCAAAGGATGGTTGGCCAAATTCTAAGTAAGCCTAGATGTTCAAGGACATTTGCCTACAGGTCCAGTTATTCCAGTGTAGATCTTTTTTATACAGGGCAATAATTGCCCGTACAGTTGTCCATTCGAGAGGTGTTTTACCGCCCTGTGTGAACATGACCAAGGATTGAACGACTGGGAGTAAATCACCTGTTTGTCGGCAGCGCATACACTGTCGTGTTAGCATTTTGCGATGCACGGCTCCTGTGACTATCCTCTAACGAGACTTCTGCTTGTTTTGCAGCTCCTTCTAGAAACTCTTCCTGCCTGCTAATAATTTTCTTAAGACAGAAAAGCAGCTCACATGAAAGTGACCTTTTAATTCGAGGTGGGTGGTAACTATTAAAATGCAACAAGGAATTTGTTGCCATAACTAGACAATATCATATCCTGATTGACTCCTTCGCCACCTAGATAACCAAACATGTTACCATGCTCATATTATATTTAGACTAGTGTGAAAAGCACCTACACTACAACAGTGTGATAGATTTAGGGTCCCAAGCACCAGTAATCCCTGACTGGTCACTGTTTGCCCCTGCAAAATCTGCTAGTCTTCTGCGAGCTTATTTTCCATTATTCCATAGCTATAGGGCTCACTGATGCATGCTAAGTCTTAAATGAGTGTTTCTAACCATTTAGGAAAATCACAGATGAAAGTTATAAATGAGTGTTTTAAACCCCTTAGGAAAAGATGTATGAGATTAATACATTGAGATGTCAGGTTGCATCTACAGAAGAAAGACCAAGTTTTTTTTTAACTCAGAGGTATTAGCCCATAACAGTTCTGGAATATTCATCTGAACATTAGGAGAGGTAGTGCATTCAGAAAAAGACTGTCTTAGATGGTTGTTTCAAGAGCAGCTACAAAGAACATCTCAATATGGAAGTACAAAACACAATCAGCAAAGCATTAATGCAGCATAAGTGTATATAACTTCATTCACTTTAAATAATATCTATTATCACTTTTACCAACTCCAACTTTTTGCATCCTGTTATATGTGGTGCTCCATTAAAAAATTTCTGTAGCCCCCACACCATTCCAGAAAATTCCCTATACTCGGAAACCAACTGTTATGCAGGTTAGGACAGACAAGGACAGTGAGCACTAAGACTTAATACCTTCCCAACTGTCGCTACCTAATTTCCTGACCTACCTTAAGCAGTAGGTAGACAACTGGTTAACATTACCTTCCTGAATCAAAGTGCAAACACAGAGACAAATACAAGACAATACAAACAGAGAGAGATAGTCGGAAAATATGAATCAGAACCAAGAGTGCAATGCGGTACAAAATCAGCAGGGAAACGAATAGTCAAAGAATCAGGAAAAGGGTCAAATATGCCAGAATACAGAATAAACACAGCAGATTACTATGTACAATACTATAGTAAGCAAAGACGTCTAACTCTGAGACCTTATATATGAATTTAAGGCTGGCTCCTGAAAGTGATTGGATCCGTACTCTCAAATGAGATTGGATGCAAATTGGAGTGGAGAGAAATTCTGTCAATTACATCAGGTTAACTATTAGTGAACTAGAGCAGAGTTTGTAGGAGACAGATGAGAGTGAGCCAGCAAGTATAAATCAGTGTTCAGACTAGAATTGTCAAAATGTAACATAATGGGGGAGGTTCATGATGCCTTCTCTGCCAGTTTTCCTGTTATCCTGACTATCGGAGAGCAGGCAGGGTCAAGGGACTATAATAAAAAACTTTGGCAGTTCAGACCTCGTCTACATTTAACGCACCCTCTGACTGGGTGCCGGGTCCAAGACAACACGGTATCCATAGTTTACTTCTTTTAAATATAAATTCTGTCGAAATTGCCCTGCAGAAATACGCTAAAGGAACAGGAGTCTTTAGTTAATTTTTTTTCATTAAATATTTTTTTTTCCTCTGTCATCTAAACATTTGATAAGTAAAGGGGAGAGGTTCTACTTCCTTCAATGCAGAGACCAATCTGAGTGTTACTCCATTCCCCAAACTTAGACAAAGACATATTTTTTGGCTTTCGTAGGGATCCACCATCTTTTCTAGTTTAAAGGGCACTCCGAACATTGAAGATAAAACTAAATGGGAATATTTATACAAAATGTTATAAAGTTGGGGGTTACAGTTCTATGAATTCCACATACAGGCAGTCCCTGGGTTACGTACAGGATAGGTTCTGTTAAGTTGAATTTGTATGTAAGTCGGAACTGTATATTTTATAATTGTAGCTCCAGACAAATTTTTTTTGATCTTAGTGACAATTGGATTCTAAAAATGTTGGGTTGTCATAAGAACCAGGAACCAGGAATAAAGCTTCATTACAGACACCTGTGATAACTGTTACAGCTGTTTAATGTAGCCTAGGGCTAAAGTACAATAAATTACCAATATTCAGAGGTCCGTTTGTAACTAGGGGTCGTATGTAAGTCAGGTGTTCTTAAGTAGGGGACCTCCTGTATTGGGAGAAATGGGTTCCTCACTTCAGAAAGGAGAAGACAAGGCTTCTGAACCTAAACCCCTAGTGCTAAAAAGATTTGCTTCCAATATATGCATCACATGGAGGGGCTTCTATTATACTGGGAATTATACTTTTATTAAAATTCTCTTTTTAATAAAATCCAAAGGGTCAATGTCTTTTCTGTCCCGATTTTTCTGCATTTCCTTCTATAATTGGATTCCACCTACTTGTCTCTTAAATCTTTTTTTTTTTTAAAAGTATTTATTTTTGCAAATTTTTGGAAAATTTTTTTTTTAACAATTGCAATAAACAAACCAAAGAACAAGATTGTCTGTTACATACTTTCTTCCCCACAATACAGAATAATTGAATAGCATCCGTGGTAATGAACAGGATCTTATTGCGTTTCAATATTAGCTAAGGGATATACCGCGATAAGTGACAGCAGATATTGTAACCAGACATCTTGATACAACACAAATAACTATTGACACAGGGACAATCAGTCACACACACACACACACACCAGCACGCTTAGTCTCCTTCATCATGGAGAGGAGTATATATCACATGTGATTATAAGGCTGTATGGGGAGTCGCGCACCATCTGGACCAGATGCGGTCAAACTTCTGGGGACACTTCCTGTTGACATACAGGGACCGGTAGTGGGGAATGACGCTGTTAATAAGTAATATCCATCTTTTTAATGGAGGGGGCTCCTGGTCCTTCCAGGTCATCACCACCACTTTTCGGGCGTAGTATAGGACAAACCTAAAGAAAATTTTGTCATAGTGGCCATTGATGACTTCATTTATGATGCCGAGGAGACACACAGAGGGAGACAGTAATCGTGGGAAATCAAAGTGTACATTTAGGAACTCCAGCACTTCGGACCAGAAGACAAGAACCCTAGGGCAGGACCAGACACAATGCAGGAAGGATCCGACTTCAGCCTGACAGCGAAAGCAAATATCATTGGGCATTGCTCCCATGCGGAATAGTCTAGCAGGGGTGAAGTATACTCGATGGAGGAATTTAGATTGGATCAGGAAGTCCCTCGCACTCACTACAGATGTGAAGTAGGACAGTTCGACCTCCCTCCAGTCATCATCCGACAGGTCAGGGATATCCTGTCTCCAGCGTTCACAGGCTCTATCAAACGGTCTGGACTTTTGCTCTTGTAGGAGAGCATAGCACTGAGTGAGTGGCTTAGGGAGGTCCGGGGTACTCATCAGAGTCTCTAGTTTGGAGAATTTCACTGTCAGGCCGAAGGAGCCGAATTGGGCTTTGAATGCGTGTCGCAATTGCGTGTAATGGAAGCTAGCCGTATCGGGTACAGTATGTCTCTCCCTTAACTCGTGAAAGCTGAGTAACACTGCTTCCGGAGATAATAGCTGGCCTACAAATTTCACCCCCGCCGCCCCCCACATTGTCCAGCCCGGGAGGGAGAGGAAGTGAGAGAGCCACGGATTGAGCCACAATGGAGTCCTAGGCGAGAGAGGGGGGGGGCCGTTTAGCTCTACCAGGGATTGTGCCCTACGCCAGCACACCGCTACCGTACGTAGGGGGAGTGGGGTATCAGATGGGGACTTATACCTGTACAGCAGGTTTGTAAGGGCCTCGTAGGAACCTACCAGGGCACCAGCCAGTGCAGTAGCTGCATTACCCATGTCTATATCTATCCACCACTGGGCATATACTAGCTGGGAAGCCAGGTAATAAAGATACAGATCTGGGGCAGCCAGTCCACCCCTAGACTTGGGAGCCTGAAGCAGCGCTAAACTGAATCGCGGGGCGCTACTCTGCCAGTAGAAGGACCTGAGAATGCCGTCTAAGCGTTTGAACAGACTCTTAGGGAGCAGTATAGGACAAGCATGAAAAAGGTATAGAAATTTGGGGAGGAAGATCATTTTGAATATATTGATACGTCCGTATAGGGACAAGGGGAGAGTGGACCAGGCTTTTAGGCGCGATTCCGTTGCAGCTATCAGGGGTGTGATGTTTAGCTCTGTATATGCCTGGACCTTGCGTGACACCTGGACTCCCAGATATTTAAAGGTGGACACCACCTGGACTGGGACGGGAAGGGCGCGTACCCCTATATCTGATAAGGGAAAGAGGGCCGATTTGTCCCAATTAACCCGGAGACCTGAGAACCCCCCATAGCATTCTATCAGGGACAGAAGGGATTCCAGAGAGGGGCCCACATCCCCAAGGTATACAAGTGTATCATCAGCATAGAGAGATACCTTTTCAATGATAGAACCTCTAGCAATGCCCTTAATGCTATCAGAGTGACGGATCGCCACAGCAAGGGGCTCAATGGCAAGTGCGAAGAGGAGGGGAGATAGTGGGCAACCCTGTCTAGTGCCCCTGGCCATAGGGAGAGTAGGTGAGATATTAAGATTGGTCCTTACCCTAGCCCTAGGGTCGTTATACAATAACCTAACCAATGCTGTGAAGCGAGGGCCAATACCCAGCCTGGGCAGGAGGGTCCACAAATAGGGCCACTCCACAGAATCAAACGCCTTGCAATTATCTAAGGATAATATAAACCCAGGGTCTGAAGACTTCTCTGCCTCTGCTACATTCAGGTGTAGTCTTTGAATATTTATGTCAGTACCCCTCCCTGGCATAAAGCCTGTCTGGTCTGGGTGCACCAAGGATAATATTACTTTATTAAGCCTTGTTGCCAGAATTTTTGCTAGTATTTTGACATCTGAGTTTAGGAGGGAAATTGGACGGTATGAGTCGGGATGCAGAGGGTCCTTACCAGGCTTGGGAATAACTACAATAAGGGCCTCTCGCATGGAGTCAGGAAGGGAACCGCTGTCGAGCGCATCGGAATACAGGCTAAGGAGATGGGGGACCAGAGTCTCACAGTTATCCCTATACCACTCACCTCCCAGTCCATCAAGTCCAGGTGTCTTACCGGGGGGCAATGATTGGATGGCCAGTTCCACCTCCTCCGCCGAGAGCGGGGCATCAAGCTCCAATGACTGTGCCGGTGTGAGCCTCCAAAGTGGAAGACTGTCAAGGAATCTGGAAATCTCGACGGAAGAGGCGGACAATCTGGAGCTGTAAAGAGAAGAGTAGAATTCGTGAAAAACCATGTTTATGGCCCGGGGTTCTGTGTTCAAGGCTCCGTTACTGTCAAGGATAGATGGAACGGATGCACACGGACGCTCAGCCCGCGAGAGATATGCAAGCAGCTTCCCATTTTTATCTCCAAATTCAAAGATGGACGCTTCCCTGGCTTGCAGGCGCTTGCTGGTGCGCTCCTTCACTACAGCTAGATGGTTCCTCTGCGCTTGGGCCCAAGTCTTTTTATTCCCCGGAGTAGGTTTCTCTAGATATTCCTTTTCTGCAGTCACCAGTGCAGCGGTCAGCCTCTCCTCCTGCGCATTTAATAACTTCCTATGGCCAGCTACACCTGACATGAATGCTCCCCGCACTGAGGACTTGTACGAGTCCCAGACTAGAAGAGGATCAGGATGGGTTGAGTGTACATCCCAGAACTCGCTATGCGCTGCCCTAACAGTACTCTGGACCGCTGGGGATAGGAGCCAGGCCGGGTGCAGGCGCCATAAGCGGGAGTCGCTGGGGGGGCCTATAAGGAGACTGATAAGCAAGGCGGAATGGTCAGATGCACTGCGCGGGCAATAGGATACTTGATCAACGTGCTGCAACATATCAGGGGAGACAAAGGCCAGATCAATCCGAGAGAAGCTCTTGTGCACAGAGGAATAGAATGAATATTCTCTCTCTTGAGGATGTTTACTACGCCAAACATCGGCGAGGTCTAGAGAAGTGAGCCACTCATTCAGACGGACCGAGCCTGTGTCTAGGCCGCTTGTGCGATCCAGGGAGGGATTAGGGACTGCATTGAAGTCACCAATGCAGAGGATCGGACTAGGAGGCATAGAAGCAAGTTTACCGGAGATTAGGTGCAATACAGCTGGATCAAAGGGAGGTGGGACATAGACCGACACTACAGTGAAAGTAAAGCCCCACAAGGCACAATGTATGACTACGTACCGGCCAAAGTGATCCGGTGCTACCTGTATGACCTCTATGGGAAGCGCTTTGGATATGAGTATGGATACTCCCCTGGCGTAGACAGAGTAGGAGGAATGATAACCTCTAGCCACCCAGGCCCGCTTCAGAGAGAGGACCTTCTGACCCGTAAGGTGTGTCTCTTGGATACATACCATGTGGGGGGCCTGACGCTTAATGACGTCTAACATCAGAGCCCTCTTGAATTTGGAGTTGAGTCCCCTCACATTCCAACTCATTACCTTAAGTGAGGACATCTTAGCGGAAGGGAAAGGGGTGTGGGGAAGGAGACGTGAGCAACCAAGCATTCATCCTTTCATACCACAGAGACATAGACAGACAGACAACAGTGAGCATAACAAATATAACCAGAACTGTACTAACAATCCCAAGAATATAAACCCCCTGTCTAACACCCTAACAGCAGTAGTGCAGACCTATACCCAATAACAATCAAAGAATAGAACAGTGGTCCCTAACTCAAGACAAACTTACACCATTTGTCCCGGGACCCCTAACCCTCAGAGTATATATAAACAGGAGGTATTTAGGCAGCCATGTTTAAAGAGAGCAAAGGAGGGGATAAGGGAAGAGTAATATGTAGAGGGGAGCGGTAAGAGGATAAGGGAGGGGGGGAGTAGGTACAAAGAAGGGGAAGGGGAGGGGAAAGAGAAATAAGTGCCATATGTGGCGCACAGGCCAAATTGACCAAAAGAGATAGCACATCAGTTATGGGGCACCATATACGAGGCGTGCGCCCCAATGTAAAGCAATATTAGAAAATTAGAGCAATGATTTAGGACCCCTAAGCATCAATACAGGACTAAGTCCAGCAATGTCATAGCTCATCAGATAAAAGGATATATGAGTCCAGTCACTCAGGAGGTGCGGGCCTTGCAGCGGGAGCCCGTGGAGCTGCATCAGCCCAGTGAAGTGCTTCGGTTGGGCAGGTGAAGAATCGAGTCTTCTGTCCGTCCACAATTCGGAGCTTGGAAGGATACATCATGGAGTATTTATACCCCTTGTCACGTAGACGGGCACGGACCTCAGTGAATTGTGCGCGTTGTTTCCTGACGGATGCAGAGAAATCAGGGTAGAAGGACACTCTGCTGTTGGCATAGAGGATTTCTCCCTTGGTACGGACAGCCCTGAGGATAGAGTCCCTGTCCCTAAAGTGCAGCAGCCGGGCCAGGAAGGGTCTTGGATTGCCCCCTGGGGGGCCAGGGCGGGATGGCACACGATGGGCCCTTTCTACTGTGAAGAACGGGGAAAAGGTATCTGCAGGAAGCAAATTTTTGAGCCAATTTTCAAAAAAGGATACCGGGTCAGACCCCTCCACTTTTTCGGGGAGGCCAACCACTCTGACGTTGTTCCGTCGCAGTCGGTTTTCGAGGTCGTCCGCTCTGTCGATGGATGCAGACATTTGGCGCTGAAGCTCTCTTATCTGTGTCGGCATAGGCCTCTGGACATCTTCCACCTCAGATATTCTGCGCTCAGTTTCGGTGATTCGCTCTTTAGCTTTATGGACATCGTGTCTTAAAAGAACAAAGTCCTGTCGCAGCTCATCCACCTTGGTAACCAGTTTGGATTGGCACCCATTAATGGCCGCCAGCACCTCTGCAAATTTGCGGTCCAGTTCAGTGGCCACGTCAGGCGGATCAGCGCCCTCTTCATAGCTTACAAGCTGTGGCGGGCTCTGGGAGCCTTCAAAGAGGGAGGGAGAGGAGTTTGGGGACCCCTGAGGAGAGCAGGGCTGTGTGCGGGAGAATCTCCCCAACTTTTTGGCAGCGTTCGACTGAATCTGTGCTAGAACGGCTTGTGATGTGGAGCAGTCCTGCGCATCCAGGGGTTCCAGGGACTGGAATGGAGGATCTTCATGGACGGATTCATCATCCGATGGAGGCGCAGACACCCCGGACGCTGCTTTGAGCAATTTAGCCGTCTTCCTCCGGTTACCCATGGCGTCTGGGCAGAGGGGGCCAGTGATAAACAATCGAGGAGCCTAGCGTCCAGTAATTAGCAGAAATAGAATCAGGGCCCACGTGGGAAATTGCAGCGGCACTGCAAGGGTTAATACAAAACAGAACCCGGGCAGGGGGTCACTGGGAGTATGGAGGACTCAGTGCTGGGCTGCACAGCTTGGGGTCCCCAGGTGAGAGGTGGGCAGCAGCAGGGGAATTACTTCCCTACCTTACTCCTGGCTGCAGTCCGGCAAGGGAGAGGTTAACCCTGCGCGCCTAGGCCTCAGGCAGCGCAGGGGAGTCCAGTATTATGGCGCCTCCGGCAGGCTGCAGGGGTGACTGGAGCGCTGCCGCGATCCTTCAAGTGGGTCGGCGGCTCCGTATGTCCAGAGGCGGGGGGGGGTTTCCCTCACCGCTCCAGTGTGCAGCCGCGATGTCGGGCGGCTACGGTCCCGCCGCCGCGCTGGGCACGTGGGAGCTGCAGGAGCTGGAGTGCGGGGGGACCGCACGGAGCCGGGGACCTCCGCGATATCGGCACCGGAGCGTGGAGGCAGGTACCCGCGGCACCGGGGAGCAGGCTGGAGGGGGCACAGGTGGAGGATGGCTGCCTAGGGAGGGTGATGGGGTGCCGGGTCCCGGGAGCTCCGCGGCGCACGTCCTCCTAGCTCGGCATCAGGCCACGCCCCCCGTCTCTTAAATCTTAAATCTTTGGATTCAGGCAATTTACACCAGAAAGGTTACCCATCTCCCATGAATGTCACTTGCCATAATTAATATGATAAGAGCCCATAGTGAATCGTATAGTGTCGTAATGTGCCCTCCTCCGCTTATTCTCACATTTCGAGCCAGTCCATTAAATGACTTAACAACATCTACGGCACGGCCGAGTTACCATATGGTTGTAGCTGACTACGATAACAGCGCTCACGCCTGACCGATCCCTGGAAGAACACGGGACGATACAAGACAACTGCTTGCTTCGTGACATTCCAGGCGGTGTTATATCCCAGCGGAGCACTGCGGCATCACCACAATGACAGCTTTACAGGACCCCGATGTAAAATCTGGAATCCGTCCCCAAATCTACTGACGCTTCCATAATAACAGTGTTTTGTATATCTGACAAGGGGTTTGAGGGCCACTTTATTAACTAAATCTAAAAGAAAATAGAAACCTAATTAAGAAAAGGTAAAATATATTTGTGTACTTCATTTCTGACAGGTGTAAAAAAAAAGGGAAGATCTTAAAGTGGACCTTTTACCATTTCCACCAACTCCAATGTGCATGATTATCTGTCTCCTGATTGGGGCTGTACGACCTTCCACCCTAAACCATGGCCATGGCCAAATCCCATCCACTTGGTCAACCACCAACCATGCATGGGACCACCCGACTCTTACTGGTTGGATTTCATCCCAAACCCTAATCATGTTAAGGACACATGCATGCTCAGCCAAACAGATGGTGCACGTGTATGGATGGCACGGGAAGGAACACCTTAGTGGCACCTAAGAAGACAATCTGTACGTCAAGTGATCAAAAACCTTTGAAAGCCATAAGTCAAAAATGTTATAACTCCTTATTTCTGCTGCTAGACACCTACGGGCAGTTTACAAATAGATTGGTATATTGAAATGCAGTATACACCCTATATACACCAAGCTTCTCGTTGGTAAAAAGTCCCACTCAACCTACTGATTGATGGCCAGTTTTACGTTGGGTTCACATAAACTCAACTGAGATATTTATCTCATCTTGGGAGGAACAGGTCTAATTTATTAAACCTGGCCATTGGTCTGTAGTTTTTACCAACTAAAAGGAATTGCCAGGAATTTCTGTACAAATTTTGGAAAATACTTTGGGGGCGGTTGACAAATATAGTATGGGATTGACTAGAACACTGAATAGGAGACTGGAAAGGACACAAAGGACTACAAAAATATTAGGAGTTTGTGTCTGGATCAGTAGGCAAGGCATCAATGAGTATATGGTCTATATAAGGAATGGACCACAATGCACTAGTAGACTTAGGCCTCATGCACACGGCTGCAAACTTCATTCTGTTTGTGGCCCTAAGAAATGGGAGGGGTGAGCGCTCCTCACCACTCCCATTTCCATAGGTGCCGGCCATAGGACCTGGTCTATCTTTTGCAACGTGGCTGCCCGGCACGGTGGGGGTGAGAAAGTGGGGCACATTTACTAAGGGTCAGTGGAGCACATTTTCGTTGGGTTTCTGTTTGGCACCGCATTTAACAGGGGATTTTGGTGCACGCGATCGGATTTTGGCGCATCGGCGCCAGCTTGCGACACAAATCGGGGGCGGGCCGTCGGACAACCCGACGGATTCGGACTACGCGCAGGATTTAACATTTAAAATTGTGTCGCAAGACCGGACCTCGACGGGGAAGCGACGGATGCAGGAACTACGGTGCACGAGCTACGTGTATCGCGCTGGACTTCATCTTCGTCGGACCTTCCGAATCGAGGATCACGACAGGACTAGGTAAGTAAATTTGCCCCAATGTGTGCTCACAGCACAATAGACCTCAATGGCGGTTGTGAACTAGTTGCCTTTTTTTGGGCTACCTCACAGCCCACATGAGCATGAGGCCTCAATCATTTCACAAAATCTTGACCGTGATGCTTCGAGGATGGTGAGCAGAGTAATTTAAAGCCTTGTCACTATGTTATTTCGCGCTTGGATTAAGCTACAAAGCTTAAAACAGAAAACTCCTCTCATAATAAAGTTTATTGTTTTAATACTTAACATTATTTGCAACCGTACCCTAGGAGGGGAAGCGGCGGGAGACGTCTATTCTTATCTCTCTGCTCGATCATCTCAGGAAACCCTTCACACCATTTACTTTTACGATGACAGCGATCTGCATATAACTAATACCACATAGAACATAAGGAAATGTTGTGTATGTTGTGCCAAAAACTGTATGTGACAAATATTATGACGACATGGAATGTTCAATCAAAGCCGGACTCATTAGAATATCTATACCCATAACCCTTTGTTCCTACTTCAAATGGGCCGGGACAAGAAAAACACAGATTTATATGATCATGTATCAAAGGGAAGGTAGGAAAAGTTAGACGCACAAATGTACAAAAAAAAAAAGAGGAAAAAAATCCCCATTGTGACAGATCAAACCCATCACAGACAGATCAAAGGAGAAGAAAGTGTTAATTGTCGGGAAACAAGTCGGGTAAACAATGTGCAGATACATTAGTGATACGCCTCTCCGCTCGGCGGTCACGCTGACCACTTTGTCTACCTACAGCTGCCCGTCTTTTGTACTTGAAAGTCATGATTTCCAAATCTCCTTTTATATATTCTTGTTATTTCTGCACATAGCTGTACAATGCCTTCTTTTATGTGTGTCATTTTACCTGTACTATGTAATTTTTGGATCAGGCTAGATGCAAACAAAAATTTCCGTTGTTGGTTTGTCGTTCTTTATTTTTGACTCCATTTATGCTAAATAACCTTTTAAAGGGGTGGTTCGAGGAGATGTAAAGTAATGGTACTTGGATGAGGTACTGAGATGGTTCCAAAAGCAAAGCCTTTTGTTTCTTTACCTATTAAGAGATTATTGACTTGGCCAAATCACTTTGAGCAGAGATCCCCGCATTATAGTTACTGATGACAAGTCCCTGCATCACCACATTTCTAGGGACTCATAGCATCATATGTAACTATGATCATGGGGAGAGTCATTCTCCTTATGAATACAATATACAAAAAAAGAGAAAATCACACTCCCATTGAGTAGTAAATCAGTATAATAATATACATACTTAGTTTTAAATGGATTGGCCACTTTTTGAGTGCCTTTACTTACTTTTGTACTGTGTGCAGACTCTTCGTGCTTCTTTGTTTACAGGTGAGAGCTCAACTGAATAGGAGGAGCTGAAGCATTTATGACTTATCCTGCTCCTGTCAATGCCGTTTTTCCTGTCTCTCTCACTGACAGACTGTGAGAAGAAAGATACGCCATAAGGCCTCTTTCCCACACACGTTTATGGCGGCCATATTGTAGCTGAATGAATGGCAGATAGCATTGTGCATGGCACGGTACGGTGAGCACACACATGTGTTACCGTACCATGCTATTGCCGGAAAAATAGATAGATCATGCTCCATTTTGATCTGTAGGTACCGCCCGGCTGCACGTGTCTTTGTGGAGAGGAAGGGGTGAGGAGTGCTAACCCCTTCACCTCTCCAGCCAAACATGCCACCCCAAGGTCCCGGGTCATGATAACTCCCCCCAGACTTTATTTTAACAGGTATGCCAACACATCACATGGATGACTACCAGATTTAACATTGTTAACACCAATCAAGACAACAATGAAGCCAACGGTTGGTTACAATGGTCCAAGGCATCATTGACACATCATCGCAGAAGTTGAGTGAACAGAGACTGGAGGGCAAGCCGGTAGCACTGGCACAAGAGTGGCAGGAGATTGGTAAGGTGACCACTCTAAGCTACACTAGTACACCTCATGTACATTGTTATGGTGTGATAATTCTGGGGCAAAGTCGTCTGTGAAGTCGTGGTATACTTCAGTGACCAACTGCGATAAGAGCCAGAGTGGCCCGTATATAAAATCAGGATAGGAAATTTCGGGACACTTATTCACCACTCCATAAGGAATTGTAATCGGTGTAGTAGCCCAAAACATCATAAGAAATTTGTGTCCATGCACAAAAAAAACGATGCGGCTAAACCGAGCTCAGGTTTTCTTTTCGTTCACTTCACCAATGATAAAGTCCCCAACATGTTAAAGGTCCCTCCCTACATGGACACCTCTCTTTATAAAATAATAAGACGGCTATCGCTATCTTTCTCTGTGACTCTACTTGAAATCTGCTTGGTGAGATAAGATCCTGTGATACAGCACAATCGGAGGATTTGAGTGACGGAAAGATCAGGTCAGCTCGACTTCAGCAAAATCTATAGAGAGAAAAGCGCAATTATGATGTCCGTGCGGCTCTGAGATGCACATAGAGAAGATGAGGGTAGATGCTGCCTCCATTACATTTTCTGCTATGTAACCCAAGTTCTCAATTGATTGCAACACTGCTCAGTACTGCTGCATATTGTCCTCCATGCTGTTGCCTCCAGTAGATATTTTACTATTTCACCCCAGTGCTAAATTGAAGGCCAAACTGTTCAGTACTGCTGTATATTGTCCTCCATGCTGTTGCCTCGAGTAGATATTCTACTATCTCACCCCAGTGCTAAATTGAAGGCCAAACTGTTCAGTACTGCTGTATAATGTACTCCATGCTGCTGCTGCTCTTACATGTGCAGTATATATAGGAAAGCAGGATCTCCTCAGCTATCTGAAGTATACGGGAGACATTATAGCAGTTAGTAGTATCTAGAACTGACATAAGTGGGAATGCTGGTTATCGATACAACATGAAAGTTATAAACTGACTATATCTGATTTTAGTCTACTTCATGATTCTATGCAATTGTAAGCGATCGCACACCGTTTCTGGCAAAACCACTGTTATATTAGGGACCTGGCACATCATAGGTCCTAAGAGATATGCCTGTGGATCCTTAACTCTGGATCTCTTCCCCTTTTTTCCTGGAGACTACTGGATTCTGACATTCTCGGAGAGTCGGCATATATGATAAAGAACAAAAACTGTGATACTCCATATGAGAGCTTATTTTGAAGCGTCAACTAAAGGTTGCGTTTTTAGCCCAGACAACAAGTTATCCCCTATCCACATTATATGGGAACTTGCTGACACACAAATGGTGGTCCGATGTGCTCCAAGCTCAATGGAGCAGCCGCTCCCACATACAAGGGTACATGCTCTTGGCTCTATCAGTCATTGGCAAAGAGATGACTTTTTGGCACTGACTTTGAGATAGCCAAGCGCAGTACTTAGCAACTTCTATCCGTACCACAGATTGTAAATGGTGCGGCAGTGCAGATGCTCGACCTGACGCTCGGTTCATTAGGAGTACATTGGATCCCTGTTCTTTTGATTGCTCTACAGATCACATGAATGGTGGCCTATTGTACTCTCCAATGAACAGAGCAGCTCGTCATACATTCAAATACATCTCTTTAGCACTGTCTGAGATAACCAAGCGCAGTACTTAGCTACTTCTATCCGTACCACAGATTGTAAATGGTGCAGCAGTGCAGATGCTCGACCTGACACTCGGTTCATTAGGAGTACATTGGATCCCTGTTCTTTTGATTGCTCTACATGAATGGTGGCCCATTGTACTCTCCAATGAACAGAGCAGCTAGTCACATATTCATATACATTTCTTTAGCACTGTCTGAGATAGCCAAGCGCAGTACTTAGCTACTTCCATCCGTACTATAGATTGTAAATGGACTGGCAGTCCAGATGCTCGACCTGATACTCAGTTCATTAGGAGCATAATGGATCCCCACTCTCCCGCTCCCATAGATCACATGAATGGCGGTCTGTTGTACTCTCGAATAAATTAAACAGCTGGTCACATATACTTATTCATCTCATTGGCCAGGACAGTATGTGGCTACTTGAAGTTCTATCAGTACCATAGATTGTAAATGGACTGGCAGTTTGGATACTCAACCGGACGCTCGGTTCATTTGGAGTACGATTCTCTTGATCGGTGGATGTCCCCCACAAATGGAAACTTATAACTTAGTATAATCAGACAACCCCTTTAACGACCCAAAGGCCTAATTTAGAGCAGTAGGCACCATCTTTTTCTGGGTAATTATGACAAAATATGTACTCTGTGTTCTTTGATTAGAAACAACAAGTATATGGATTAACAGAAGGTGCCCCCTGCGCCTCTATGGGGGCCGTATTAAAGATCTGTACAACTTTGCTAAATATTTAGCCATTCTCCCAAATATCCATTATTATGCACACAGGGTAGTTGTAAGTGGAGTCAGGTACTTAGTGTGGAATTATAATATTAGATTTATCCATGTTGTTCTTAAGCACGGGCACTTTCTATTATCCCATCCACTCTCTACAGTTCAATAAATCACCCGGTGCTCCAAATTACTTCTTTTATTCTAAGCGCGAAGTCAAATACAGTAAATCGTAAAACGCGGAGGTTTGGGAGAAACTTATATGTAAACAATCCAACTCTCCAATTATAGGAAATAGAGACAAAGCTTTTTGTAGAAAAATTTCACGGAAGAGTAAGGTAATGTGCCTCTTTAATGGGAACCTGCCAGCAGAAATTGACCTAATAAACCACTACCAGTATGTTGCCAAGCAGCTGAACACCTTCCAGATCATGTTTCTTTCATGACCCAGTGTGATGGCATCATTTAGAAAATCAACTTTAAAACGTGATGTAAATTGGTTGTCGAAAGTTAGTGTTATCTATATAGAGGTCATTGTACAGGGAGGGGGAGGAGATAAGCTGTGACATCATCTATTGTCAGTAATGATGTAATGATGGGTCAGTGTTATCTATATAGAGGTCATTGTACAGGGAGGGGGAGGAGATAATCTGTGACATCATCTATTGTCAGTAGTGATGTAATGATGGGTCAGTATTATTTATATAGAGGACATTGTACATGGAGGGGGAGGAGATAATCTGTGACATCATCTATTGTCAGTAATGATGTAATGATGGGTCAGTTTTATCTATATAGAGGTCATTGTACAGGGAGGGGGAGGAGATAATCTGTGACATCATCTATTGTCAGTAGTGATGTAATGATGGGTCAGTGTTATCTTTATAGAGGTCATTGTACAGGAGGAGGAGGAGATAAGCTGTGACATCATCTATTGTCAGTAGTGATGTAATGATGGGTCAGTATTATTTATATAGAGGTCATTGTACAGGGAGGAGGAGGAGATAAGCTGTGACATCATCTATTGTCAGTAGTGATGTAATGATGGGTCAGTGTTATCTATATAGAGGTCATTGTACAGGGAGGGGGGGGAGATAAGCTGTGACATCATCTATTGTCAGTAGTGATGTAATGATGGGTCAGTGTTATCTATATAGAGGTCATTGTACAGGGAGAGGGAGGAGATAAGCTGTGACATCATCTATTGTCAGTAGTGATGTAATGATGGGTCAGTGTTATCTATATAGAGGTCATTGTACAGGGAGGGGGAGGAGATAAGCTGTGACATCATCTATTGTCAGTAATGATGGGTCAGTGTTATCTATATAGAGGTCATTGTACAGGGAGGGGGAGGAGATAATCTGTGACATCATCTATTGTCAGTAGTGATGTAATGATGGGTCAGTATTATCTATATAGAGGACATTGTACATGGAGGGGGAGGAGATAATCTGTGACATCATCTATTGTCAGTAGTGATGTAATGATGGGTCAGTTTTATCTATATAGAGGTCATTGTACAGGGAGGGGGAGGAGATAATCTGTGACATCATCTATTGTCAGTAGTGATGTAATGATGGGTCAGTGTTATCTTTATAGAGGTCATTGTACAGGAGGAGGAGGAGATAAGCTGTGACATCATCTATTGTCAGTAGTGATGTAATGATGGGTCAGTATTATTTATATAGAGGTCATTGTACAGGGAGGAGGAGGAGATAAGCTGTGACATCATCTATTGTCAGTAGTGATGTAATGATGGGTCAGTGTTATCTATATAGAGGTCATTGTACAGGGAGGGGGGGAGATAAGCTGTGACATCATCTATTGTCAGTAGTGATGTAATGATGGGTCAGTGTTATCTATATAGAGGTCATTGTACAGGGAGAGGGAGGAGATAAGCTGTGACATCATCTATTGTCAGTTGTGATGTAATGATGGGTCAGTGTTATCTATATAGAGGTCATTGTACAGGGAGTGGGAGGAGATAAGCTGTGATGTCATCTATTGTCAGTAGTGATGTAATGATGGGTCAGTGTTATCTATATAGAGGTCATTGTACAGGGAGGAGGAGGAGATAAGCTGTGACATCATCTATTGTCAGTAGTGATGTAATGATGGGTCAGTGATATCTATATAGAGGTCATTGTACAGGGAGGCGGAGGAGATAAGCTGTGACATCATCTATTGTCAGTAGTGATGTAATGATGGGTCAGTGTTATCTATATAGAGGTCATTGTACAGGGAGGGGGAGGAGATAAGCTGTGACATCATCTATTGTCAGTAGTGATGTAATGATGGTTCAGTGTTATCTAAATAGAGGACATTGTACAGGGAGGGGGAGGAGATAAGCTGTGACATCATCTATTGTCAGTAGTGATGTAATGATGGGTCAGTGTTATCTATATAGAGGTCATTGTACAGGGAGGAGGAGGAGATAAGCTGTGACATCATCTATTGTCAGTAGTGATGTAATGATGGGTCAGTGTTATCTATACAGAGGTCATTGTACAGGGAGGAGGAGATAAGCTGTGACATCATCTATTGTCAGTAGTGATGTAATGATGGGTCAGTGTGATCTATATAGAGGTCATTGTACAGGGAGGGGAGGAGATAAGCTGTGACATCATCTATGGTCAGTAGTGATGTAATGATGGGTCAGTGTTATCTATATAGAGGTCATTGTACAGGGAGGGGGAGGAGATAATCTGTGACATCATCTATTGTCAGTAATGATGTAATGATGGGTCAGTGTTATCTATATAGAGGTCATTGTACAGGGAGGGGGAGGAGATAATCTGTGACATCATCTATTGTCAGTAGTGATGTAATGATGGGTCAGTGTTATCTATATAGAGTTCATTGTACAGGAGGAGGAGGAGATAAGCTGTGACATCATCTATTGTCAGTAGTGATGTAATGATGGGTCAGTATTATTTATATAGAGGTCATTGTACAGGGAGGAGGAGGAGATAAGCTGTGACATCATCTATTGTCAGTAGTGATGTAATTATGGGTCAGTGTTATCTATATAGAGGTCATTGTACAGGGAGAGGGAGGAGATAAGCTGTGACATCATCTATTGTCAGTTGTGATGTAATGATGGGTCAGTGTTATCTATATAGAGCTCATTGTACAGGGAGTGGGAGGAGATAAGCTGTGATGTCATCTATTGTCAGTAGTGATGTAATGATGGGTCAGTGTTATCTATATAGAGGTCATTGTACAGGGAGGAGGAGATAAGCTGTGACATCATCTATTGTCAGTAGTGATGTAATGATGGGTCAGTGATATCTAAAATAGAGGTCATTGTACAGGGAGGCGGAGGAGATAAGCTGTGACATCATCTATTGTCAGTAGTGATGTAATGATGGGTCAGTGTTATCTATATAGAGGTCATTGTACAGGGAGGGGGAGGAGATAAGCTGTGACATCATCTATTGTCAGTAGTGATGTAATGATGGTTCAGTGTTATCTAAATAGAGGACATTGTACAGGGAGGGGGAGGAGATAAGCTGTGACATCATCTATTGTCAGTAGTGATGTAATGATGGGTCAGTGTTATCTATGTAGAGGTCATTGTACAGGGAGGAGGAGGAGATAAGCTGTGACATCATCTATTGTCAGTAGTGATGTAATGATGGGTCAGTGTTATCTATACAGAGGTCATTGTACAGGGAGGAGGAGGAGATAAGCTGTGACATCATCTATTGTCAGTAGTGATGTAATGATGGGTCAGTGTGATCTATATAGAGGTCATTGTACAGGGAGGGGAGGAGATAAGCTGTGACATCATCTATGGTCAGTAGTGATGTAATGATGGGTCAGTGTTATCTATATAGAGGTCATTGTACAGGGAGGGGGAGGAGATAAGCTGTGACATCATCTATTGTCAGTAGTGATGTAATGATGGGTCAGTGTTATCTATATAGAGGTCATTGTACAGGGAGGGAGGAGATAAGCTGTGACATCATCTATTGTCAGTAGTGATGTAATGATGGGTCAGTGTTATCTATATAGAGGTCATTGTACAGGGAGGGGGAGGAGATAAGCTGTGACATCATCTATTGTCAGTAGTAATGTAATGATGGGTCAGTGTTATCTATACAGAGGTCATTGTACAGGGAGGGGGAGGAGATAAGCTGTGACATCATCTATTGTCAGTAGTGATGTAATGATGGGTCAGTGTTATCTATATAGAGGTCATTGTACTGGGATGGGAGGAGATAAGCTGTGACATCATCTATTGTCAGTAGTAATGTAATGATGGGTCAGTGTTATCTATATAGAGGTCATTGTACAGGGAGGGGGAGGAGATAAGCTGTGACATCATCTATTGTCAGTAGTGATGTAATGATGGGTCGGTGTTATCTATATAGAGGTCATTGTACAGGGAAGGGGAGGAGATAAGCTGTGACATCATGTATTGTCAGTAGTGATGCATTGATAGTATTTTCCATAGAGGTCTTATCTTTTATTGTAATCTGGTGTGTTTTACCTTGACCAGAATGAAAATTGTAGGATTTTTTAAAATCTTAAAAAAAAAAATCTTAAAAAAATATGGTATTTTCTGTTGACGCCTTTCCTATACATGATGTTTATTTTCCCCTGGTTCCTTTCTAGTCACATCCTCTTGTATCCGTCTTTATCCAGTTTGACTGATTCTTACATTTTAGACAGAACATTTGTAGACAAGACGATCCATGATGATAGCTATAAACCCTGATGGGCACATCATCCGGACATTGGGCGTACGTCACCTGCGCATCACCTTAAAGTTCACGCACAGATAATACAGATGTATTTTCTCATCCATCGATCACATCACAAAATAACACTTCGAATCGGACGCTGCAGAAAACCCCAAGAGGTCTCTGGGAAAAGCTGTCAAGTCTTTGGCATTTATCCCGACCTCGGAGACCGGCACTAGGAAGTACAAGCGACGTGAATGTCAGGTTACAGAATGAAGATGACTTTGTGAAAGAGTGAAACACCAGGCGCGGCATGCGTCCGTGCAATCTGTGCCCGGCTGACAGAGGCAACTACTGAATTAATGAGCCTGAAAAATAAAAATAAAAAACAGAAAGACATAAAAGAACATAACAGATGTATGCCATCGCCTTCTGCTACGTCTCACCGTCACAGCCAAAACGCGGATGCACGTGAAAACACCATTGCTATATGTGAGCCCCATACGCAAATCCGAAAATACACCTTGATCTTATATTCAGGAATAAGGTCCTGGCAGGGAGATTGTTCATGGACAGATACAGATCACATGACCTTCCACCTGCGGCCATTTTATGGTCAGGAATGTCTGGGCTCATGAGGTAAAAGACATGAGGCTTCACTTTACATATCATGAAAGTGGAGCAGAACTGTTAATAGATGTATATTGGTAAATTACCTCATATCCTGCCCCCTACACTTACACACACAAAACATGAGGTAAAATAGCCAGTTAAAGGGGTTGTCCGAGTTTCAAAATATGTATATATATATATGTGGCCGGGAGGGCGCTGACTAAAATAATAAAGCTGCACTTCCGGTGCCCTCCGGTATCAAGCGCTGCTGTCGCTCTGGTCCGGGCGCCATGTAAACAAACATGGCCGCCGGAGCAGCGCTGCATTCAGCTTCCGGCCGGCCGTGGCCGGGTACGCCTATCCGTCCCTATACACAGCATTGTGTATGGGGACCGGAAGGTTGTCGCATCCGGCCGGAAGCTGAATGCAGCGCTGCTCCGGCGGCCATGTTTGTTTACATGGCGCCCGGACCGGAGCGACAGCAGCGCTGGATATCGGAGGGCACCGGAAGGTAAGTTCAGCTTTATTGTTTTAGGCAGCCCGCTCCCGGCCACATATATTTTTTTTTCAAAACTCGGACAACCCCTTTAAAAATCCACCTTGAAAAATCCACATCACAAACTGAGCTACAAATTCGTAAAAATAAATCTTCATCTTAACATACTCCTAATGTAAGGCTCGTGCTTTAAAGACAAGTTTTATGAGAGGTGTAGATACACCAGCAGATGAAGATTGCTGAAATCAAATTTAGGCCTATAATAGGGGAGATTTATCATAGGCCTCTTAGAGCAGATCTGTTCTAGTTGTCCATGGCAACCAATCAGAGCTCAGCTTTCATTTTCCCACAGCTGTTTATAAAATTAAAGCGGAGCTCTGATTGGTTTCCATGGGCAACTAGAACAGTTTTACCTCAGGAACCTATGATAAATCTCTCATAAATTGTGAGTCAGAAAACCCATTTTTCAGCATAAAGGGGAGTTAAAGGAAATCTACCATCAACATCCAACATGATAAACCATGGACACTTACCCATAGATCCAGGCACCGTGACTGTGGTAATCTGCTTATATTTTTTATTAATGGCCTCCTTCCTTTTAAAATCAACATTTACAATGATGCTTATGAGCCTGAAGGGCTTCTGGGGTTGTTATCAGAACACCTCTGTGCTGCAGCTTCACAGGCTGTTACACTGTGCAGAAGAACCCCCACCAATGTGTGTTGAAAAGTCCACTGCTGCAGTGAGATTACAGCAGGGAAGGGGAAAGTACTGAGGGAACAGGGGGGAGGCTGAGACAGTGTTACAGCCTGTGACTCTGCAGCACCAAGGGGCTCTGGTAACACCCTAAGAGCCCTACTGCCTCACTAGAAAAGTTTTTAAAGTTGATTTTAGAAGGAAGGAGGCCATGGATAGCAAATATTAGAAGATTACCACAGTCACGGTGCCTGGATCTATAAGTCATGTCCCTGGTTTACCATGATGGATTTTGATGTTAGATTTCCTTTAATTCAATAGTGATTAATCATATATGAAGTACCATATATACTCGAGTATAAGCCTAGTTTTTCAGCACAAAAAAATGTGCTGAAACCCCAAACTCGGCTTATACTCGAGTTAAAAAAATATAGGTTTTACTGGGTTTCTGTGGTAAAATTAGGGGCCTCGGCTTATACTTGGGTCGGCTTATACTCGAGTATATACGGTAACCTCTTTTTTTTAATGTCTTTTGATTTATTGAGGTTTTCCGTTGAGAGCCCTCGGCATTTTGCAACGATTTTATAGTGACCAAGTATAAATTTGATAGGATTTCACGTATAGTTATTTCCTCCAGGCAAACATATGGAATGGTTCTGTATTCATTCACAGAATCCTAAAGAACTGGAATTCCATAGATGTGTAGGATTTTTCTCTGCTTGATGCCGGCCGGCTAAGTCAAGTATGAAACTGCCAATCCTCTCTGTAGATTTATTTTTTTGGCAAGCGCTTGTTAAGCCGACAGCTGTTCCTCCCGACCTCCCATAGACATGTTCAGTGTATGCTCAGTCATGTGCAGTGGTGTAGTGTTAGGGTTCGCAACAGTTGCAACCACCACGAGAGCCCCACAAGCCCCTCTAATAACACTTTGATATCTGGCAGGCTAAGTATCATAAATCATTCATGAGAAAGAGATTTATGACAGGAGATCATTAACCCTTTATAGCAAAAGTAGGAATGGGCCAGTATATAGTCCAGTAAGGGAGGCTGTGCATAAAAATCCACCTAGTATTCTCCTAGCACAAGTGTATGGAGGAGGATCCATGGTTTCTTCAGTTGTATGAAGTCGTGTAGTTGGTGGCCGACAAAACCTGTCAGGAGATTATTGCTCTTCAAAGAAAATGTTGCAGCTTGAAAAAAGGTGCTGCGTCACCGAAACGTCGCCAGATGGATTAAAGACACCCTGATTTTTTCACTATTTTGGAGTGCTGCCTGTTCCTCAAAGTACGTATTAATATCCTCTGGCCAGGGCATCTACGGATTAGCACCCAGATCATTGCAGTGCTTTTTTACTTTTCTTTGTATATATGTATATATATATATATATATATATATATATATATATATACATACATACATGCACATATATTTTGGTGATAAAAGGGGGCAAAACGCGTATCTTAGGGCTTTTGCTCAAGATATTTTTTAAACCATGGCTGTACCATTCTAATGGAGCATGTGATGTTGTTGAAGGTACAAATGAGATGGGTCCAGTGGACTTAAAGAGGACCTGTCACCCAAATTTTCGACACTAGGAGCTTACAAAAGTAAGAAGCTCCTAGTGCCTGAACAAACGCCGCAGTGTTAGAGGGAAACCTCCGATAACGCTATCTAACACTGCGGCGGGTTACAGTGTAATTGTCGGACAGCTCGCAAAGCTGTCTGACGTATTCATGAGGGGGCGGGATTGGGGCGTGGCTAGGAGCGGTGACCGACGCCTGGTTCGCGACAGTCACTGCTGGGCTATGGAGCGAGCGGGCGGTCCTCAGACCGCCCCTCATGAATACATCGATCCGCTTTGCGAGCAGTCCGAGGATTACACTGTACCCCACCGCAGTGTTAGATAGCTTTACCACTAGTCTTAGATAGTGTTTGTTCAAGAACTAGGAGCTGCTTACTTTAGGGGATAACTTACTGATCTGTGGAAGTCTTGATGATGGAAACCCCATGGTTTCTGTGGAAACCCCTTGGATCACGAGAATGGAGTAACCTTTCTATGAAACTGTGCTCGGCTATCTCTGGTAGTGCCATAAAGGTGGCAGAACAGCAGGGTGCAAGCGTATACGTTCTACTGATCTCGGGGGTCCCATCAATGAGACCTCCACTATTCAGCAAGTTAGACCCCATACCAGTGGCGTAACTAGAAGAGGCTGGGCCCCATAGCAGATTACTGCATGGGGCCCCCCTTACCCTTAAAAAAAAATCTATAAATATATTTGTAAAATAACGCACATTTATATATCACACTAAAAATAAGTAAATGTATATACTTATACACACACTTAAAGCTCTACACTCATACACACATTAATATATATATATACACGCATACCTACATTATATTCACACACATAAAGTATATACACATCAATACATTTACACGTATGTATAGCACATATACATTATAAATACAGAGGCAGATTTATCATACGTCGGGGCTCCTGCCATGTGCCCCTCCCCCTTGTCGTGTCGGATACATCAAGAGGCTTAGGTCTCTTGATGTATCCGGCGGGTGGCGATGCAGACGGGCAAAACTAAGCCCTGGGCCCCACCACCTCCACTGGCCACAATGCCCCTCTGTGCCCTCTCCACAACATGTGGCATATTCACAAATTTAATAGCAAATTCTTGCATTGCACAAGAATTTGCCATTATGTCACTGCTTCTACGCCAGAAAACTGGCATAGAAGCCATTATAGATCTTCCCCATATAGTATATATACATAATATATTTAGACATACAAACCCTATATATATTTACATTATATTTATTACTGTCTGTGTGTGTATATATACATACAGTGATAAACACACCATATACACACATACTGCATACACACACACATAGCATATGCACGCATACGTATATGCACACCATGCATCATATACACACACATACAGCATAAACAGACATACATACAGGATATATACACCATACACACACATACATATAGTATATACACACACCATGCATCATATACACAAACATATACAGCATATACAGACATACATACAGTATATACACACATACATATATTATATACACACCATACATCATATACACATGCATATACAGTATATACACACCATACACACATAAATATAGTATATACACACACCATGCATCATATACACAAACATATACAGCATATACAGACATACATACAGTATATACACACCATAGACACATACATATATTATATACACACCATACATCATATACACATGCATATACAGTATATACACACTATACACACATAAATATAGTATATACACACACCATGCATCATATACACAAACATATACAGCATATACAGACATACATACAGCATATACACACATACATATATTATATACACACCATACATCATATACACACACATATAAAGACCATACAGACATAGATATAGTATTTACACACCATACATCATATACACACACATTTACAGCATATACACTCATACAGCATACACATAAATACACACACATATTTATATACTTACCTGAAGATGTATCTTCTCTGCAGCCTCCTGACTGATCGGCCGATGATCGCTTTTCAGGATTTCCTTCTTCTGGGGCCTGGTCGGCCTGTGCTGCGCGCTGTGTGGCTGTCGTTCCTCGGAGCCCTGTCGGCTCAGCAGTGTTATAATTAGATGCTATGGCAGGGAGAAGCCTGGGCCGCGCTGCTGCTGTGCAAATAATGGGGGACACAGTGGGTATCGAGCGGGCCCGTACCCTGGGTACGACGAGCGTGAACTCCAGCGTCTGGACCGCCCTGTGGACCTGTGCCTCCTCTGCTGCTCCCTGAGGTACAGTTTATGCAGCGGCGCGGAGACCGGAATCTGCACTCCCTTCTTCTGGTGGATCTTTGAAGTGAAGATGCACCACAGTCTGGGCCCGGGAGCACGGGCCCATGGACCTCACGGGCCCCGTAGCAACCGCTACGGCTGCTACGGTGGTCGTTACGCCACTGCCCCATACTGTAGATAGGGACTAATCTATTCTTGGCCATGACTCTTTAGCTACGTCCTAGGCTGTGTCCGCATGGGTTCTGCTAAAAGACACCTCTAGTGGCACCTACAGTATATTCCATGGGATCAATAGGAATGGGTTTATTGAACTCCAACATCCACCCTCCGTGTGCCATCTGCCATCAAGGGACACCTCTATACACTGAAATCATTAGGTTCAGCCATTCTTGGTCAACTCCAGGTAGTAAAACTTTTATAAAACTTTCAAAAAACTTCAAGCCACTTAATATCACGACCATACGATCGTCACACGTCACATAGTTGCTCCCTTTAGTTTGATGCAAGTGAACAGTCACCGCGACGGCAAAACTAGAGACATAACAAATCCTCCCGACAAAGCTTTGGCAAACAACATATTGAACAAAAAGAAAAAAACGACAAAAATAAAAAACAGACTTCTCTAAATATAAAACAATGTTGATCAAAATGTTTTCTCTTCGGGAGAGATGGACCAGCGAGCAGATGGCATCAGATGGAAATGTCGGAATTGGATGTGTGAGGGAAACAGTTTTTGTGATAAATAACAAAGGAATATTTAAAGGAAATCTACCATCAAAATCCATCCTGATAAACCAGGGACATTACTCATAAAGTCATGGCCATAAGTTTTGAGAATGATACAAATGTTCATTTTTACAAAGTCTACTGCATCAGGTTTTATAATGGCAATTTGCATATACTCCAGAATGTTATAAAGAGTGATCAGCTTAACCACAATTAATTGCAAAGTCAATATTTGCCTAGAAAAGGAACGTTTTCCCCCAAAACACATTTCAACTTCATTGCAGGCACCTTAAAAGGAGCAGCTAACATGGTCTCAGCACAGATGCGGGTGCTGATGAGGACAGGGCTGGAGATCAATCTGTCATGAGTAAGTAACAATCACACCACTGGACACTTTAAAAGGAGGCTAATGCTTGGAATCATTGTTTCTCTTCTGTTAACCATGGTTATCTCTAAAGAAACATGTGGAGTCATCATTGCACTGCACAAAACTGGCCTAACAGGGAAGAGTATCGCAGCTAGAAAGATTGCACCTCGGTCACCAATCTATCGCATCATCAAGGAATTCAAGGAGAGAGGTTCCATTGTTGCCAAAAAGTCTCCAGGAGCCCAAGAAGGACCAGCAAGCACCAGGAACGTCTCTTAAAAGTGTTTCAGCTTGGGGATGGGGCTCCCAGCAGTGCAGAGCTTGCTCAGGGATGGCAGCAGGCAGGTGTGAGGGCATCGGCACGCACTGTGAGGAGGAGACTCTTGGAGCAAGGCCTGGTGTCAAGGAGGGCAGCAAAGAAGCCACTTCTCTCCAGAAAAAACATCAGGGACAGACTGATATTCTGCAAAAGGTACAGGGAGTGGACTGCTGAGGACTGGGGGAAAGTCATTTTCTCTGGTGAATCCCCTTTCCGATTGTTTGGAACATCTGGAAAACAGCTTGTTGGGAGAAGACAAGGAGAGCGATCCCACCAGTCTTGTCTCATGCCAACTGTAAAGGATCCTGCAACCATTCATGGGGCTTCTCAGCCAAAGGAATCGGCTCTCTCACAATGGTACCAGAATGTCCTCCAAGAGCAACTACTCCCAACCATCCAAGAGCAGTTTGGTGAACAACAATGCCTATTCCAGCATGATATAAAAATAGTATATGTCCTATCTTTCTCCAGGCTACGGAACGGTACGATGCTGCACGTGTGCTGCACTGCACCGCTCCCGTATGGCGCCATGTGCCCATTGCCGTCTATGGGGGACGTATAGACGGCAATGGGGTGCATGTAGCCTTACTATGAACACAGATCATATGTTCGGGGCTCTAGATCTCTTGTCTGAATTTTGTGGCAGATTAGGAATGTGCGTTGGTTCTCTGTTGGAGATGGCTGAAGACAGCACCTCATTTAAACAGGGATAATGATGATCCCCGTTCATCATTATTGGTGGAAACCCTGATCAATCAGAAATGTATCATTTGTTCTGTCCATGGGTAATAGTAATTGTAGAAGAACTACTATAGAAAAAGTCTGTAGAAGACAATTTTCCATCTTCTTCTGGACAACCACTGCTCTAGAAGACTGATTCACAATGCATTGTTGAGATATATCCCTTAAGTTCCACTAGATAGATAGATAATAGATAAATATTATAGTGAGTGATCACATATTAAGGTGGGGATATCCTTTTACCAGATAAGTGTCCAGTTCCTGGGGTCGGACTGATGGGATCCTCAATGTTCTTGGTGATAGATGTGGATCCCAACAGCTCGTACCCCAATGAGCAGACCTGTTCTGTCTTGTGTGACTGCCCGTTCCAAGCCTGGACCCCAACCTCATCCAAAGGGGCATCTACCACCAGGATGAAAGATCGTATGCAAATGAGCCTCAGGGGCTCCGTAGGTGTTAATGGAGCCTGGAGCCCCTCCGGCTCGTTTGCATAAAGTCTTTCATTCTGGTGGTAAATGTCCTTTAAGATGAACTAGAATGGAGATTAACAGCCAGACCCTCTCATTAAACATCGTTGTCTGACCTCACAAATGATATTCTGGATGAACATGCCCACAGATGTTGCTGTGAAGGACCTTTTTGAGTAGCCATCATTGCTCAGAAGACGACATTGTTATGAAGTTGTAGTAAGCAGCTTATTGCAGCACCGTTGTTTCCATGCCACCAGGGTTTACCGCAACCAAATTCTCAATGCCAAGGATTACAAATTACCAATTCCCCAAACACCCCCTCTATTTCCAGATGCATGCACCTCTACTACAAGATGTAAGGCGTCGCTGTAATTACTTTCCGTGTTTGTAGACAACACACTAAGACAGCTATTAGATTTCACATTCATAGTAGGAGAGGTCAGAGGTGCACGGTTACAAGACTATATATGAGATGGTCTTACATCTTCCTCTCTCAGAATATGGGTTTAGTGTACATAGCCTGCACTGCATGAATGAAGAGCGGAGAATAGCCATAACGACAGGCCCCCTCCCACCACTATATACATGCTATAAATAGTAGACAGCAGCTATAGACCAGGTTTGTCTTCCTAGCGCTTGCTGTCACTTATTACCTGATAGGATTTGGCTTTTGTGCCTATGCCTTAACTTGTGACAACAGTATACACAATTTTACGTGCCGTACTGTGCAATTTTCAGTCCCACCCCTATGGCGCCAATGCTGTGGTGTTACCAGATAGCAAAATTAAGGTCTACAAGACATCTTTGTAGTATATGTAACACTAGCAGTGGGCTCAACTCTCACCACTACATCCGGGCTACTGTCAATTACCGTATTCAAGATCTCCAGCTCCCTACTGTGTCCCCCTCCTCCCGTTCCCTAGGGTAAGTGAATTGCATCTCTAAGCTTCTTAAATGACCAGCAGTTCACAATCCCTGGCTCACCTGGGACTATATATCCCATCGGGCCCCCTTCTCCATTGCCTAAGTTCATATCTTAGCTGTATTTTACTCTGCTGATTCTTTGTGTTTGACCCTTGGCTTGTTCTTTGACTATGATCCCGATTATGACTCTGGATTGTTTCTGATTCCCAAACCTGTGCTGTCTACCTCAGATCTATTTTTTTAATGTCACCTCTATACCGCCTGCCCTGATTTTGGATTGTTAACACACATTCCCTTGGTATCACACACAAGTTTCTCTGTGCCCTCTGCACCAGCTGCTCTCCACTATCCCTGACCATTCTTTGACTCATCCTTTAGTATCAAACACAAGTTTCTGTTCTCCATCCAGAGACCACCACCAAAGTTAGTTGTCCTAAGATCTCCTTGCAGCTTAAAAACATATCTCTGTGTAGGTGTGAAAAGATGAAAATGGAAAAAGTCTTGGAATAACACCCTTAGTAGGGGCGGTAAGTGAAATCGGTTAAAAAGCACAGTAATTTCATACTCGCTACTTAATACGCTTTCAGTTTAAGTAAACCTGTCACCAGGAATGTTATAGTTTTTAGCTGCTGATAGGTTCCAATAGCCTATGCTATGCTGATCTTAAAACTGCCTTTGTCAACATTCTACATTGTTTCACATAACCTGGCTCCCTGCCAGCTGCATGTGGTGAGTCCCTTCTGCTGCAGCCTGTGTCTCAGACTCCTGCATTCTTTCTCTCCTTCACATCGCCCTCCCCACCAGCTCAATGCACATGACAGGAAGTGAAGAGGGGATGGGTGTGGAGAAGAGGAGGATGAAACATAAGCACACAGGCTGCTGCAGCTGTCCCCCTCCCCCAAGGACTCACCACACACTACTGGCAGGGAGCCAGGTAATGTGAAATAAAATTTTAAAAAGTAGTGGCAGTATTCAGAATTCTGATTGAGGCATTTTTAAAATCAGCATAGCATAGGCTACTGGGATCTGTCATCAGTTAAAAATCACCATCCTGGTGACGGGTTCACTTGAAAGTAGTATTTACTGTTTTACGCTATGGATGGAGCTGGAAGAACACAGATCTATCCATGAAAACTGAGTTGGCAATGTAGTTGTTTGCTACCGGCTTTGTCGGTAGTGTATCGCCCCATGAGCTGATCTTCAGGGTGTGGGGTGTCGCACCTCCACCGATTAACTACTATTATCTAACCCTTCGAGAGGAGCCCAGAAAACCCCTCTGAAGTAGTTCCTCTCCCTACCAGCACATCAAAGGTTCGCTTGTAATTAGAAGCTAGCCCCCAACTCATTCTCATTTTTGTTACATGCTGTAATCTCCTCCAGTCAAGCATAAGAATACTCATTTGTTCTCTAACTAATTAATACAATTAACGAAGCTCGGACCGGTGCGCCACAAAAATATTATTACAAATAAACAACTCGGAAACAGATTCTTCGTCCGCGGCGCTATCTCCAGCATCGGCGAATATTATGTTGATTGCACACCTGGCTCTGCACTAATTAAGTTTTATTTGGCAGCGGAAAGTGAAGCCACCTGGATACATAGTCGCATAGTAATGTCGAAAGAGACAGAAGTTCAGCCAATTAGAAGTTCTAGCTTGTGTACCATCAGATGGTGCCAGAAATAAAAACCTTTACAAAGCGCTCAAGCAATTTGTTCACAAAGTGGGGAAACAATCCCTGACCCCCTGACTGCCAATCTGATCGCATCCCTGGATCAATGTCCGTAGCCAAAATCTGCCAAAAATCTGTTTCTACCAGAATGTGTGAATGGAAAGGTTAGGGTTGCAATGGATTGGTATCGGGTGGGTGCATTGGGTAGGGATCCCACATCACAGATCAATGTAGAATGTTTTTTAGGTTTCCCATCCGTTTCTGGACTTCCTGGTCCCTCTTAACATACAGGAAGTGATTGTTCAGCCAATCAGCGCAGAGCTGGCTAACCTTAGCCAATGATTGGTTGATGGGAACTTCCTGTCTTTCAAAGTATAACCAGGAAGTAGATGATTTAACCAGCAGTGGAAGTTATATTCTATCCCTGACATATTCGGGTCTCCAATCCATTATTTTACAGATTGTTGGATATTTAATGTGATAAAATTATAAAAATTATCCAAAATATGTCTTTCGTAATAGATTGGTGAGGATCTAGCTCTCAGCTGAAGGAGGTGAATTAAACACTACTGAGTATAGGATGTATGGACCAGTGTTAATAAAAAAGAGGCCATGGTGGAAGGCGAGAAAGGTAAGAGGGGAAATTTTTAGGCAACCTATAGATTTCCACCAGGATTCAAGCGTTGCTGAAAGCCAGGAGTGCAAACGTGTGCCTGGAACGGTGACCCTGGAATGATGGCCTGAACTCAATGGGGGTGAGTGATACCTCAGTTTTTGCAAAATGTGAGCACAACAACTCTATAAGCCCATTAATGAACCTCAGAATGAGGCAGGGAGCACGAGTGGTCGTCTCCAAGCTTGTACAAGGGGGAGCCATTGATCCCTAACCTTGTTGGGCCTTCTGGCTCTGAGGGTCGTAGTAGGTTTATGGGACCTCTCTCTTTTAGATGCTATCGTTGTGTTACTTGAAGCCAGATCCTCGTCTAATCTAATGTCAATGTCCAATCCTACTGTAAAGACAGAGAACTAATTGTTCTGTTACTAATCATTATTGCGATGTTTAAAAACCTTATAAAGAGGACCGGTCACCCCTTAAGATACAGAGATACAAGCAGGAGAAGTCAGATATTGAAGGATGAAGATGCCCTGTTCTTGACTGTTTCTAAAGGAAATCTACCTTCAAAATCCATCCTGATAAACCAGGGACATTACTCATAGATCCAGGCACCGGGACTGTGGTAATCCTTTTATATTTGTTATCCATGGCCTCCTTCCTTATAAAATCAACTTTTAATGTTATGCAAATGAGCCAGAGGGGCTCTAGGGGTGTTGTCGCTTCACATGCTACACCGTCACATTCCCCTGCTGCTCTGTCAGCACTTCCCCCTCTCTCTGCCTGCTGTAATCTCATGGCAGCAGGGAGTTTAAGCACACAGTAGGAGGAGGGAAAAGCTTCTGCACAGTGTAACAGCCTGTGAAACTATAGCATGGAGGGTATAGCTTCTAGCCTCATTAACATAATTGTAAAAATTGATTTTAGAAGGAAGGAGCTCATGTATAACAAATATAAGAAAATTACCCCAGTCACCTTGTCCGGATCTATGAGTAAATATCTCTGGTTTATTATGATGGATTCTGATGGTAGATTTCCTTCAACAGAGGAGATTCAAAAGAGGAGATTATCATCTTTAAAATGACAACAGAAGAATGGTTATAGCTGCGAAAGAGCGCAAGATAGAGGCGTCTGGAGCGATTCTTCCACTTGATTCGCACACAGGTGACTTATCTCAGGCAAAAAGTGACTCTTCTCTGATCATTTGCAGGTGATATTTTATAGGTGTATGGGTGACATTTCACACAAAAGAGGGAATTTCAAACTCGCTAGCTGATACGCTGTCAGTTAAAGGGAACCTGTCACCAGGAATGTCAACATTTTTAGCTACTGAAAGGTTCCAATAACCTTTGCTATGTTGATCTTAAAACTGCCTTTGTCAGCATTCTACATTGTTTCAGTACTTTATAAAACACCGGACCTGTGGGGGAAGTAGTTTAGTGGGGTAAAAACTGGTGACAGGTTCCCTTTAAAGTAAACCTGAATCTATAAAAGTTATAAGGAATAACTGTCCGTCAAATCCTGTCTCATCATTGTAATCATAGTATCATTTTATCACGCTTCGTGTGTAGCCGGTAACGTAGCGGAGCGAGGTCGCTTGTTACATTTTCAGCAATCTCTCCCGACTGCTGCGTTGTGCGTGTTGTGGCAGGACGAGACGGTAACTAGATGGAAGATTGGGAGACTTTTGTTATAAGAAGGATGGAGAGGACACGGAGCAGCGACTGTACAGATCTCCAGGTAATGAGGAGGATTATTTGCGCAGGACACAATGTCGGCAGAGATTGTGATATCGCTCTGTAGTGGTTGCTATCCGTTCTGTGAAGCTCACCACACCTGACACATGGGGGAACCGGCTCGCTGCGTGCGGAGAGAGTAATGACCAATCAGTTCTTATAAAATATAATCCCCTTCTGTGTTTAGTTTCGCTTGTTTTTCACATTCTGTTGCCGTCAGCATTAGAGGTCTCAGAAAGTAGACAGCTGCCTGGAGGCAAGAGAGCGCATCACTCATATGAGACAGTATAGAGAGCGTCTCTCCTCCGAGACTAAGGATAACTTACTATCCCCAAGACTAAAAGTCCTAATCCCTTCTCCTCTTCGGGTTTTCATCCTCCTTTGGGAGACTCATCAGGAGACTTCATGCAATGCCTCCTGGGAAAATATGCAAATGGCTTCTCTACAGAAGAATGGAATCTGTTGCTGGATTTACAGAGATATGGAACAGTTACCAAAGCCAAACAATGTACAAAATCTGTCTCCATATCCACGTCACACGTGATCACAGCCTAATGCTCTTCATGTTGGATTTGGAGGGGTAATTCATCTACTAGAATGGCTTATGAGGAAAATCTATCACACAGAAATGTTGTCCAAACTATGAGCATTATCTATGCTTCTGAGGGTTGTGTCCCCATTACAGATAGGATACTACACTGCACTGCACACCCTGTTCTATAGCATGCTGCCTGCAGTGGCTGATAGGATATAATACAGTCCAATCTGCTCAGCTCCTCCTGCTCTATAACATGCTGCTTGCAGATAGGACACTATGTACAATCTACTCAGTTCCTCCTGCTCTATAACATGCTGCCTGCAGATAGGACACTATGTACAATCTGCTCAGCTCCTCCTGCTCTATAACATGCTACCTGCAGATAGGACACTATGTACAATCTGCTCAGCTCCTCCTGCTCTATAACATGCTGCCTGCAGATAGGACACTATGTACAATCTGCTCAGCTCCTCCTGCTATATAACATGCTGCCTGCAGATAGGACACTATGTACAATCTGCTCAGCTCCTCCTGCTATATAACATGCTGCCTGCAGATAGGACACTATGTACAATCTTCTCAGCTCCCATATTATATTACCTATAGTGGTCTTTACTATCATTTAGTCATCATTTTGTCACTGACAGAGCCCTTTGGTGGATGGAGAAGAGCTGCAATACCAAGCACAACCACCAAACTATATACAGCATTACACTTGGCAAGAGGTAAACAGAAGGCAGCATCTCTCCATTCCTGAGATCCCAGACAACCCCTAAGGATTTTGACAGATGTTGGGGGAGACAGAGAAAGACTCATGTTTTGTGAAATGATTAGTAACGACCAGGTGTATCTAGTAAATTACTACCTTCTTCCCATCTAAACACCTGCACACCTGGACCGAGCTGTGTATGCATGTGTCTGGGAAACTCAGGAAGAATGGCTTTCAGTAAAAAAAAAAAAGCATTAGATTAGTAGTTAAAAGGGTTGTTTGGTGATAAACATGATAGGGGTTAACTTGCGGATCGGTGGGGGTCTGAGTGATGGGACCCCAACAGATCACAAGAACAGGGGTCCATTGTACTCCTGCTGTACTATGTGGAGAATGAATGGGAGATTTAAAGGGAAATTGTCACCACATTCTCCCAAATACAGCTAGTGGCAGGTTCCCATAGAACTCACACCCTTCTTTTAGCTAAATTTGTTTTATCTTAGTTGCCCATAAGATCAATTTTATAAACATACACCCAAATCAGAGGGTGTCGAGGGGGCATTGCTTCTTTGGGCTAACATTATTACAGGTCCTTTAGCCTCCTAACACTAGCAAACTGTAACCCAGGTATATATACGATCACATGAAACTTCAGCATCCTCCCTGGAAGATGGGGAGGAGTAGAAGTCCTTGCAGGCTGCTGTGATTTCATGTCATCATACTTCTGCATGGGATACAATTTGATAATGTTAAAAGGCTAAAGGACCTGAGATGATGTCACCCTAGTCAAACTACATTATTGCTGAATACTGAGAAGAAGCTGCTAATTCCTCTAGAGTTGTCTGTGTGCAAGGCAAGTTTATAAAGTTGATTCTATGGGGATATGAGATATGAGACAATATTTAGCTGAAAGACGGGTAGCAGTTAGTTAATAGGGATCTAGCTGTATTTGTCAAAATGTGGTGATAGGTTCCTTTTAAATGTTAATTGTGTTCACATGTGTTGGAGATAATGACGTGTCGATCATAGCGGGACCATGTTTGCTGTGTACTGTCATATTTGGGAATAAAGAAGACTTGGTTTTAACGATTCGAAGATGTCCAACTGAGTGCTGTGTTACTGCTACCTAGGGTCTAGCTACTCCATCATTGGGCTGTGACTGGGGACTGTGACTATTGGCTGCTTTGTGAGGGCACTGTGATTATTGGCTACTGTTGGGGCACATATTGGCCATGGCAGAGTTTCAGGTTATGTAACAATATGTGCTGGTTTGTGGTTGCCCTCAAAGGGCTGATTGTAAAGCAATGCTGTATAAATGTAACTACTAAACAGTTCACTGTTAAGAAGTAGATGCATTACATTCTGCCCTTTCAAGGCAACCAGTCAATGACTCCCTTGTGTCCCACTCCAATATACTACAATATACTCCAAAGCTCTGCCCCCCACATTTATAGACTTGTAATCCCACTCATATATATCATGACCTCCTTTGCCCCCCTCCTATTGTCAATAAACCTCTTACACTATATAACCCCCCTATGCCTCCACTCCTATATATTATGACACCCTTACTCTTAAAGGCCATTAAGCTCTGTAATAATAATATTATTTCTATAACGCACACAGATTATGCAGCGCTACACAGAGATTGCCAAATAGGTCCCTGTCCACAATGGGGCTCACAATCTAATCAACCTACCATTATGTTTTGGAGTGTGGAAGTAAACCGGAGGACCCGGAGGAAACCCACGCAAACACGGAGAGAACATACAAACTCTTTGCAGATGTTGACCCTGGAAATTAAACCCTGGACCCCAGCGCTGCAAGGCTGTAATACTAACCACTAAGCCACCATGCTCTGGGAGGACGCCCCTGTGTAGCAGAACACCCTAGGTACAGGTCCTCAAGTGCCTAATGGCAAATACAGGAAGAGTGAGGGAAGATTGATCACAGTCCGTGCACATGAAAGTGGAGCAGTAACACAGTAACATTTTTCCAAGCAACTGTTCTACTTTTAATAAGTTTGATAAATCTTCCCCATTATCTGTCGCTTCCCTCCCCACCTCCAATGTATGTATTCAGTATAGTATCTACAGTAACTTATAGCCAACTTCAAATGATCCCTACAGTCCAGCTCCGTAAATAACGTGAAATAACCGATTGGTGCAGGTTTGGGATGTCACACCCCCACAATCACAACGACCTATCCATTGTGTGTGGTGCCAAGCCTATCCCACTGTGGCATGTAACATATGGGTAGTATAGAGCATTGAGTTAAAGGGGATGTCCTTCAGATGGCACATCACTTACCGAGAGGATAGGAGATAAGTGTATGATCACCAAAGAAAGCTCCGCCTCTTGGGACCTTCAGCACCCATCTCAGTCACCCACATGAACTGGCATGGTCTTGTGGGAGGATAGCCAGTTTTAGCATGCCCATAGACTTGGATACCAAGAAGAATGTAGCCTATAAGTGCCCCGTGAGATGTGTGATCATTACTTCTATCAAAGTCCATGGGTCGTCCATTGCCAAATTGTGGGAAATGACGAAGACCTGGTCCACGTACTTTGTGATCCACACACAACCTATGGTGGTAAACATGGTCCCATAGGAATTATCAGTCTCTTGTCTGTATTTTAGGGGCAATAAACCCCTTAAGATCTAAAGTAGTGATACAATATGACGCAATCAAGTACAATGTAACAGTAAATTCTACCAAACATAAAATATCAATCCTTTATGGTGGAAATAGTCCAAAACCAAAGAAATCAGAACAGAATAAATCACATTTTTTACACCCGAATGTCAGAGAAAGGAGGATCTAGAACGGTTTCACAGAAACTGTCTGGAAGGTTTGTTGGCAAATGTTGGGGGTGAACCATTGGTAGTCAGCTCACACCTAGAGATTTGGCAACCTGGGCAATCACAGAGGTAATTTCCATCATCCGTCCCGATGCCGCAGATGCTCCTTTGAAGGATGATGTTTGTACCAATCCTCCACTAATTGTCCTCAATGACTTTCGCTCTCAGTTTTCCACTTTTGCTAAGAATTATACTTGTCTTCAAGGAGGCGACTGCATTTGTCATCTGTCATGTCAGCTCCGACGCAGACGCGTCACTATAACACATAGTCATTTACTGATTTCCAGTATCGCCCACATATTTCTTGGCGCAGTACACGGACGGCCCCCCATTTACAGGGACGTAGATATAGTGTTATTACAGATCAGCCGAAAGTTATGATCCGGTTGGCGTCAACTCAAAGCCTCGTCCCTAAACCTAGCCGAGTGTTTAGAGACAAATAAATTCATAAATTACCAAGCTCAAAGCCATATCCTGACAACCACGTTCCATCGCTGAATTGTGGACCATACGTCATATTAACCTTAGCTGGAAGAACGTCATCTCTAAGAAACCCTCAAAAACCTCCGACCCTTAGGAAGTTGACTGAGAACCAGAACACAAGAGCAAATTTTAATTTATTTTAATTTCTATTTCTTTAGTTTAGTATTTTTTTTTTTAATTAATATGATATTATTACTCTTATTTTTATCTATTTGTATTATTCAATGTTTTATTCAGTTATTATTTTAAACATTATTATTATTAATAATAATAATCTATTTCTATAGCGCCATCATATTCCATAGCGCTTTACAAATCAGAGGGGACATTATTCCATATATATTCTTATTTTATTATGTTTTTTAAAAAATATTATTACTTTCTATTTGTTATCTATAGTTACTTATTGTTACTTTTCATTACTTTCTTCTTATTATGTTTATTATGAAACATTTTTATATTATTACATTATGATATTTATTATGAAATATGTTTATATTACTATTTTATATTCCAATGTTTTTATAATATTTTTATATTCCAATTTTTTTTTATTATATATAATTATTTTCATTATTTTTTGATAGATTATTCCACGTTATTGATTTTTAGGATTAATTATGGTTATTTTCCATTTATTATTTCATATGATACTTAGAATAATGGGGTCAAAGCTTCTCTATATTTGTAGTTTTTGCTGTCATGGTAGATCAGGTTGTCTCGAAAGTCACTTGTGAGAATTTGGGTTTGTAATATGCGTCCCCTCTGCACTCATCCTTTCAGTAGATTCCCTCCATGTATCCCCTTCTCTTCTCCGTCCTCTTGTTCTCTCCATCTGCACACTACATATTGTTTCCATTTTGGTGACGTCATAATCTTTCTGGAATTTCGTGTTTTGACTTTAGCCCCAGAGAAATCCCTGTCTGGTCTTATGCCCCTAAATATGCTATAAAAAGAGGGATGAAGCAAACTACAACCAGATGAAAGTGTATACAGATGTAGAGCCAAATCCAGACAAACCCCCTAATGCCCAGGCTTGGTGGTCAGCCTAGGAGCGGGTGTGGGGGGACCTGCTGACAACCCTAAGGGTCTAATTTGTGTACCTGTCCTGTCCATGCCCTCTTTCTGCAAGGGAAAATCCGTCCTCTCTTCCTCAAGTAGCATCTGCTTTTAATTTAACAAAACGCTAACTCCAGATTACAGCAAATCCCTGATCCTGCTGAGCTGAGAGACGCAGCATGTAAATATACAGGGCAGTATATACATACCCAGGGCTGACTACAACCAAATGGCACCCAAGGGGGCAGAGACCTCTCCCCCAATCAATACCATCCGTCCACAGGAACACAGAGACCTCACAATGCACAAATATCAGACTAATTCATAGAGACGCTTACATAACCTCAGCCCAAAACTTAAGAAACAGAAGCCACAAAGAGTTGGAACATTTCTTCCTTTTGTGCCCAGTCCACCATTACCCCCATTGTGCCCATGTGAGGAGCCATTACCATGGATCAGGGGGAGACCCAGCTTAGGGGGTCCTGTCCTCTGGCTGAGGACATAAAGGAGGCCTAGAGGTATAAGTAACTAATTGTAGCAATGTAACAGTATGAGGAGCCAGAACCCAGGGACAAGACTACAACAAGGTAACAGTTACTATAGAGAGAGTCCACCAGCCCTGTGTATACAGAGAGGAGACTGGAGCCATATGTATACTACCATGTCAGAGAAAAAGAGAGAGAGAGATATGAGAGGATAGATAGATAGATAGATAGATAGATAGATAGATAGATAGATAGATAGATAGATAGATAGATAGATATAGATATGAGATGGATAGATAGATAGATAGATAGATAGATAGATAGATAGATAGATAGATAGATAGATAGATAGATAGATAGATATGAGATGGATAGATAGATAGATATGAGATGGATAGATAGATAGATAGATAGATAGATAGATATGAGATGGATAGATAGATAGATATGAGATAGATATGAGATAGATAGATAGATATGAGATAGATAGATAGATAGATAGATAGATATGAGATAGATAGATAGATAGATAGATAGATAGATAGATAGATAGATAGATAGATATGGGATGGATAGATAGATAGTTTATCCCAACAGTAGATAGATTTACTGCAGGTATGTGGATGGGCAGATACATAGATACATAGAGAGATACAATGGATGACAGATAGATGGATAGACAGGCACTGTAGAAAGATATTACACACAGATAATAGGAAGATAAAGTATCTAGATAGAGGGATACTTCATGTACTGTAACTAGACAGATAGATATGATATAGTCAGGATATAGAAAGATAGATGTGCTGGAGATACTGCACATAGAGAAATAGATAGATATGACAGAGGAGATAAATACTGTACATATAGAGAGTTAGATAGATAATGAGATGGATAGATGGACACATGGTAGGTGATTGATAGATCTTCCATTCTCCCATTCTCTCCATTGGACCCATTGAAATGTTGGGTGCTTGGGTCACCCGCCTCTTCCATATAATGTTGGGATGCAGCACCCCCTGCTATCTGATCTAATGTTGGGGTGCAGCACCCCTGCTATCTCATGTGCTGTGGGGGTGCAGTGCCGACTCCCCTGTAATTCTGGGCTCCCCCTCCCTTTCTCATGTAATATTGGGGTGCAGTGCCCCCTCCCTTGTAATGTTGGGGTGCAGTGCCCCCTCCTCTGTAATGCTGGGCTCCCCCTTCCTTTCTCATGTAATATTGGGGTGCAGTGCCCCCTCCCTTGTAATGTTGGGGTGCAGTGCCCCCTCCTCTGTAATGCTGGGGTGCAGTACCCCCTCCCCTGTAACATTGGGGTCCCCTCCCCCGGTACCTGCCATGTGTAAGGATATGGGTTGCAGACCATCCTCAGGCACCAGCTCCGGGGGCGGCTGTTCTGGCTCAGGTAGAAGAAGACCACGGGTGCCAGGGTGGGGTAGGGCAGGGTAGTGTCGGGGTCCCTGCCCTCCGGCTCGGGCTCCTGCTCTCGGTCTCCGGCCATGGTGCGGGCTCAGCCGGGGCTCCGCCGCTGCTCTCCTCCGGTGTCTGCACGAGCCCCGATACGCATCCAGCCTGCTGCACAGCTGAGGTGCCGGAACTTTGTGTGCCCGCTATGTGGCCATGCCCAGTGCCCGATCACACCTGAGCCTCCAGCATCCTCCTCCTCCTTCTCTTCTTGTGTCTTGAAGTAGATTCCCCCAGGCTCCCGGGCTTACTCCATGTCCTGCGGATGGGTGACCCTCGGCTGTAGCGGGCACTGGCACGCCCGGCGCTCTGTGTGGCTGAGATGCTGCCGCCGCCGCCGGAGCTCAGTTCTCCACAGCTGGATCCTGGAGTCCAACTTCACTAGACGGCACCGCCTCCTGCAGATGCACAGCCAATCAGAGGCGGACTCTGCGGGGGACGGCCGCTCTCTGGTTCCAGCCTCTGTCAGTCAACCAGGGGGCGGGGACACATCTGGAATGAAATGAGAGCGAGCGCGCGGCTCCAGCGCCAAATGCTCCAACTCCAGGGAGCGCAGCGGAGGTGTGAGGGGAGGGAGCGGGACCGGGGGTGAGGGGAGGGAGCGGAGGTGTGAGGGGAGGGAGCGGGACCGAGGGTGTGAGGGGAGGGAGCGGGACTGGGGGTGAGGGGAGGGAGCGGGACCGGGGCTGTGAGGGGAGGGAGCGGGACCGGGGGTGAGGGGAGGGAGCGGAGGTGTGAGGGGAGGGAGCGGGACCGAGGGTGTGAGGGGAGGGAACGGAGGTCACACTTTAGGGATAATGAACACAGTGATGTCACAGTACAGAGATAATACACACAGTGATGTCACAGTACAGGGATAATACACACAGTGATGTCACAGTACAGGGATAATACACACAGTGATGTCACAGTACAGAGATAACACACACAGTGATGTCACAGTACAGGGATAATACACACAGTGATGTCACAGTACAGGGATAATACACACAGTGATGTCACAGTACAGAGATAATACACACAGTGATGTCACAGTACAGGGATAATACACACAGTGATGTCACAGTACAGGGATAATACACACAGTGATGTCACAGTACAGAGATAACACACACAGTGATGTCACAGTACAGGGATAATACACACAGTGATGTCACAGTACAGGGATAATACACACAGTGATGTCACAGTACAGAGATAATACACACAGTGATGTCACAGTACAGGGATAATACACACAGTGATGTCACAGTACAGGGATAATACACACAGTGATGTCACAGTACAGAGATAACACACACAGTGATGTCACAGTACAGGGATAATACACACAGTGATGTCACAGTACAGGGATAATACACACAGTGATGTCACAGTACAGAGATAATACACACAGTGATGTCACAGTACAGGGATAATACACACAGTGATGTCACAGTACAGGGATAATACACACAGTGATGTCACAGTACAGAGATAACACACACAGTGATGTCACAGTACAGGGATAATACACACAGTGATGTCACAGTACAGGGATAATACACACAGTGATGTCACAGTACAGAGATAATACACACAGTGATGTCACAGTACAGGGATAATACACACAGTGATGTCACAGTACAGAGATAATACACACAGTGATGTCACAGTACAGGGATAATACACACAGTGATGTCACAGTACAGGGATAATACACACAGTGATGTCACAGTACAGGGATAATGCACACAGTGATGTCACAGTACAGGGATAATGCACACAGTGATGTCACAGTATAGGGATAATGCACACAGTGATGTCACAGTACAGGGATAATGCACACAGTGATGTCACAGTACAGGGATAATGCACACAGTGATGTCACAGTACATTGATAATACACACAGTGATGTCACAGTACAGGGATAATACACACAGTGATGTCACAGTACAGGGATAATACACACAGTGATGTCACAGTACAGGGATAATACACACAGTGATGTCACAGTACAGGGATAATACACACAGTGATGTCACAGTACAGGGATAATACACACAGTGATGTCACAGTGCAGGGATAATACACACAGTGATGTCACAGTACAGGGATAATACACACAGTGATGTCACAGTACAGAGATAATACACACAGTGATGTCACAGTACAGGGATAATACACACAGTGATGTCACAGTACAGGGATAAAACACACAGTGATGTCACAGTACAGGGATAATACACACAGTGATGTCACAGTACAGGGATAATACACACAGTGATGTCACAGTACTGGGATAATACACACAGTGATGTCACAGTACAGGGATAATACACACAGTGATGTCACAGTACAGGGATAAAACACACAGTGATGTCACAGTACAGGGATAATACACACAGTGATGTCACAGTACAGGGATAATACACACAGTGATGTCACAGTACAGGAGTAATACAGTGATGTCACAGTACAGGGATAATACACACAGTGATGTCACAGTACAGGGATAGTACACACAGTGATGTCACAGTACAGGGATAATACACACAGTGATGTCACAGTACAGGGATAATACACACAGTGATGTCACAGTACAGGGATAATACACACAGTGATGTCACAGTATATATATAATACACCCATTGATGTCACAGTACAGGGATAATACATACAGTGATGTCACAGTACAGGGACAATACACACAGTGATGTCACAGTACAGAGATAATACACACAGTGATGTCACAGTACAGGGATAAAACACACAGTGATGTCACAGTGCAGGGATAATACACACAGTGGTGTCACAGTACAGGGATAATACACACAGTGATGTCACAGTACAGGGATAATACACACAGTGATTTCACAGTACAGGGATAATACACACAGTGATGTCACAGTACAGAGATAATACACACAGTGATGTCACAGTACAGAGATAAAACACACAGTGATGTCACAGTACAGAGATAATACACACAGTGATGTCACAGTACAGAGATAATACACACAGTGATGTCACAGTACAGGGATAATACACACAGTGATGTCACAGTACAGAGATAATACACACAGTGATGTCACAGTACAGAGATAATACACACAGTGATGTCACAGTACAGGGATAATACACACAGTGATGTCACAGTACAGGGATAATACACACAGTGATGTCACAGTACTGGGATAATACACACAGTGATGTCACAGTACAGGGATAATACACACAGTGATGTCACAGTACAGGGATAAAACACACAGTGATGTCACAGTACAGGGATAATACACACAGTGATGTCACAGTACAGGGATAATACACACAGTGATGTCACAGTACAGGAGTAATACAGTGATGTCACAGTACAGGGATAATACACACAGTGATGTCACAGTACAGGGATAGTACACACAGTGATGTCACAGTACAGGGATAATACACACAGTGATGTCACAGTACAGGGATAATACACACAGTGATGTCACAGTACAGGGATAATACACACAGTGATGTCACAGTACAGGGATAATACACACAGTGATGTCACAGTACAGGGATAGTACACACAGTGATGTCACAGTACAGGGATAATACACACAGTGATGTCACAGTACAGGGATAATACACACAGTGATGTCACAGTACAGGAGTAATACAGTGATGTCACAGTACAGGGATTATACACACAGTGATGTCACAGTACAGGGATAGTACACACAGTGATGTCACAGTACAGGGATAATACACACAGTGATGTCACAGTACAGGGATAATACACACAGTGATGTCACAGTACAGGGATAATACACACAGTGATGTCACAGTACAGGGATAATACACACAGTGATGTCACAGTACAGGGATAGTACACACAGTGATGTCACAGTACAGGGATAATACACACAGTGATGTCACAGTACAGGGATAATACACACAGTGATGTCACAGTACAGGGATAATACACACAGTGATGTCACAGTACAGGGATAATACACACAGTGATGTCACAGTACAGAGATAATACACACAGTGATGTCACAGTACAGGGATAATACACACAGTGATGTCACAGTACAGGGATAATACACACAGTGATGTCACAGTACAGAGATAATACACACAGTGATGTCACAGTACAGGGATAATACACACAGTGGTGTCACAGTACAGGGATAATACACACAGTGATGTCACAGTACAGGGATAATACACACAGTAATGTCACAGTACAGGGATAATACACACAGTGATGTCACAGTACAGGGATAATACACACAGTGTTGTCACAGTACAGGGATAATACACACAGTGATGTCACAGTACAGGGATAATACACACAGTGATGTCACAGTACAGGGATAATACACACAGTGATGTCTGGACAAGTAAAGGGACAAGTAAAGTTTCATAGTTTCTATGAACATCTTTCTAGTTGATGCCACCAGGAGAAATAGATCCGGTGAGTCTGGTGACGGCCATTCTGTGGCCGGAGGTTTTCCAGATATAACAGAGGAGAAATCTGCGGAGCTGGGTAAAAATGAGTCGGGAAGATGAAGATAAAGTTTGTAGTAGGAAATTGATTTTGAGGAGCACCGTCATCTGTGGGGGGTTTGATCTTCCTACTGGATATAGTGGATTCTATTGATGTATCAGAGTGGTATCAGGATGCCGGGACATTGATATTGAGGGAAACCGTCTTTGAGGGACTGATCTTAAAGTTAGGCAAGTGGTGGAGGGTATTAAATATTTCTGTAAGGACAGGAAAGTAAAAGTGGGTGTTTGTGGTCAAGACCCTCTTTGATAGAGGGTGGTCTCTACTGTGCGTATTCTAAATCAGCGAGTGTGAAAGGTTTGAGAAGGTCTAGAGATGTCTTCTAGAAAGGTGGAGATGGCTCCTGTCGTTGCGGTCGCTTTGGCGATTTGTGGCCTTTCAGATTGTACATGGAAGTGTAGCGATCATGAAATTCTAGGACGATTTCATCCGTATTGGAGACCCCGGGCCAGAGATGTGATGTCTCTAACCAAAGATGACTCCTTCCTACCTTCTGTCCAAAAGTACTTTGTCCCTGTTCTAGAAGACAGCGTGTTCTGCCCTGTGGTCCAGTGCTTGTTTGAGAAGTTCTCGTTCGACCAAGAGGGATTGAGCCTTGGATAATTTATGTTGGAGAACAATTTTGTACAAGATCTCATCTATGTCTTTAATTTTGTGGTTAATCCTCCCATAGGGTTTGGGGTGATACGTTGCCTCCTCTGTTATAAGAGGAGTCATCATTTGCTAGGACTAGTTCTATCTTTTTGTAAATGGAGTTGCTTTGCAGGAAAGTCTAATTCAGTCTTCATGTGATGGGGTAGGGAAGCAACTGAGAGGGGCAGATGTATTGGGGCATCGGTCAGGGACCACCTAGTTGCCAATTTCAGCTTCACATATTATTGAAGGTAAAAAAAGGAGGTAATCGAATTTCTGGTAGGAGCGTGGTGAGTCAGAAGACTAAATGTATTCCCTACTGGAAGATGAAGGGTTCTTTATGTATCTCTTAAAGCACCAATCAAGAAAATAAGGCGCTAGAAAAGGTTCTAGAACAACATAGAAATATTTCCTGGATCACATATAGCGACAGTAAAGGACTGTACGAGGATTAGCTTGTCCACTAGCCAACAAGAACTGGTCGCTCTTGAAGGTGACCCTCAAGACTATAGTGTTGGCTATGTCGCCTTTTAGAGTGAGAAATCCACCCCCTGGGTCAATAAGTGAGGAGGATAACGTGATTTCTTAGCATAAGGACACCATGGGCCACATTTATCACTTTTGTGCGCCTAAGTGTAGTAGTTGCGCCTAAATTCTGGCGCACTGTTTTGCCAGAATTATCACCAACTGTGATAAGGTAATTTCCTGCCTCTTGTTAATCACTTTACTTTGGCGCAGTTACGGCGCAATGTTAGATTCAGGCACTTACATGTGATCCTGCTACAAACTCCTCTCTGCTTCTCTCCTGCACCCCAGCATGAAGATTACACTCACAGCGGCACCCAGGTGTGTGACACCCAGCACCCAGTGACCTCCTCAGCAGGGACTTCTCCTGGAGGGGATCCCCCAGTGCTGGTCTCCTGCTCGCACCCCTGTAATTCTGCACAATATCCCCCTCAGACACTGTGCAGAATTACATGGGGGACACTTGTCTGCAACATTCTGCAAAGTTCTCTTCTCTCTTGCTCTGAGCTCAGGAGTTTGCAGAATATTTTGTAAATAGAAGGTGATGAACTGTAAATAGAATCTGCAGCTCCTGTCTGTCGAGCATCTCATGTCTGTATTATCTGTACTAGTGTCTGCAGAGCATCTCATGTCTGTATTATCTGTACTAGTGTCTGCAGAGCATCTCATGTCTGTATTATCTGTACTAGTGTCTGCAGAGCATCTCATGTCTGTATTATCTGTACTAGTGTCTGCAGAGCATCTCATGTCTGTATTATCTGTACTAGTGTCTGCAGAGCATCTCATGTCTGTATTATCTGTACTAGTGTCTGCAGAGCATCTCATGTCTGTATTATCTGTACTAGTGTCTGCAGAGCATCTCATGTCTGTATTATCTGTACTAGTGTCTGCAGAGTATCTCATGTCTGTATTATATGTTCTAGTGTCTGCAGAGTATCTCATGTCTGTATTATCTGTTCTAGTGTCTGCAGAGTATCTAATGGGTGTATTATATGTTCCAGTGTCTGGCTGAGCTTTGCTGCTAGAAATGAGCTCTTCTGCACAGGGGCTCAGTGCTTTCTTCTCAGATAACGCCACCTTCGGGCTGGAGTGTTTTTGCACCCGTTTTTGCGCCTAAATGAAAACGTTGCAAGTGATGAATATCATTAGGCGCAGCAAAACATCTGGATTGGTAAGATAGATGAGGGAAAGCTGCTTATTTTTGCTGCGCGGCTAGTTTGGCGTTTAGTCGCAAAAATGGCGCAAAAACTGTGCGCCTGAATGAAAAGGCGCAAAAACAACAGAAAAAACGAGTGATACATGTGGCCCCATGTTTGCTTTATACAGTAAGTGAGCCCTGGCTGCCTTCTGGTTCAGTGTTTGAGAAGTTCCCCTTGCTTGGTAAGTTTGGCTGAGAAGGATTCCTGGCTTTCCAAGAGACAAAATTAGGACCTCATCTATCTCAAAAATTAGGATCTCATCACATTCATCACATTAACCCATGGAGATAAGTACGCCCACATATCACCAATTAGTGATTCTCCCCAAAAAAATCCAAAACACATTCCATATTTAGTGGAAGTCTTTATGAGTAGGTGTAAGAGTTATTTCCGGTGGTCTTTATAGTTTGTGATCCTATATTGATGTGTAGTTGCATCAATGTCGGATGTAGGGATGTAAATAATTCAATGGACTTGCATATCATATAAGAATGTTTCAGTGTTGGGCCTCAAGTCATAAGTTAGGTCAAGTGGCTCTATGTAAGAAATGTAGGACATGAAGCACACAATTAAATTGCACCTGACCATAGCTAGGGGTATGGAAGACATTAGTCCAAGTCATAGCTAGGGTTATAGAAGACATTGGTCTAAGTCCATAGCTAGATGTTTCGGAGACATTGGTCCAAGTCCATAGCTAGGTGTATAGAAGACATTGGTCTAAGTCCATAGCTAGGTGTATAGAAGACATTGGTCCAAGTCCATAGCTAGGGGTATAGAAGACATTGGTCCACGTCCATAGCTAGGTGTATAGAAGACATTGGTCAAAGTCCATAGCTAGGTGTATAGAAGACATTGGTCCACGTCTATAGCTAGGGGTATAGAAGACATTGGTCCAAGTCCATAGCTAGGGGTATAGAAGACATTGGTCTAAGTCCATAGCTAGGTGTATAGAAGACATTGGTTCATAATTAGGTGTATGGAAGACATTGGTCTAAGTCCATAGCTAGGGGCATAGAAGACATTGGTCCAAGTCCATAGCTAGGTGTATAGAAGACATTGGTCCACGTCTATAGCTAGGGGTATAGAAGACATTGGTCCAAGTCCATAGCTAGGTGTATAGAAGACATTGGTCCACGTCCATAGCTAGGGGTATGGAAGACATTGGTCCAAGTCCATAGCTAGGTGTATAGAAGACATTGGTCCACGTCCATAGCTAGGTGTATAGAAGACATTGGTCTAAGTCCATAGATAGGTGTATAGAAGACATTGGTTCATAATTAGGTGTATGGAAGACATTGGTCTAAGTCCATAGATAGATGTATAAAAGACATTGGGCCAGGTCTATAGTTAGGTGTATGACAGACATTTGTCCAAGTCCATAGCTAGGGGTATGGAAGACATTGGTCCAAGTCCATATATATGTGTATAGAAGACATTGGTCCCAGTTATCAATATCATATTAATAGGGGTGTAATGGCCAGTACCTCTACAGATCAGCTAAATCATTGCAGCTCAACTTCCAACCATAAACATACCATAATGCAGGGGAAATTTGCACAGTCTTTCAAAGTTGCTGAGATATCGGTCCCATTATCTGACCATTGTAATCCTCTCCACTTTCAGAGAGGAGGTGCTGGAGCACAGGGCATGTGTTGAGATAAACACTTAGTTTATAATCATAACACACATCCCTTCTCTGCTCCAGCTCCTCCTCTCTGACAGTGGAGCGGATTACAGTGGTTGGATACTGGGACTGATATCTCAGCTAGAAGCAAAATTCAAAGTGCCCCTAAATTTGTGCAGCAGTCCCAAGAGAGGCGGTGAGAGGTCCTCTTTTGATTAAAGGGAGCTGATGTTGCACGATTATCATAACACACTCCTCCTCCTCCACTCCAGCACCTCCTTTCTGACAGTGGAGAGGATTACAATGCATTGTGGATAGAGCTGTCTGCTTCATGTAAAACAGGTATGTTTCCAATTTTTTTTAATAAAATTGTCAGGTGCATTGTGGTCTCAGTCTTTACCCTTACACTACACCTTCTCTTTAGATGGTCATTTCTGGTTCTGCTTTCTACTTCAATCTCTGTGTTTTACAACTCGGTGCCCAGATGCTGCCCATAATCTGCCATCTGTGGTGGGTATGTGTGTGTGAAGCACCTCTCCGACCAGCTGAGATTTCCCTAATCAACTGGTTCTCCTCTAATCCTTTGCAGACGCTGCAACATGTGCCGGATTCACCAGGGAGCCCTGGAACAGCTGATACCTAGCCTCACCTCTGCAGCGGGCTGGAATGATCCCTCCGCAGTAGCAGCAGCAGCACTGAGCCTTATCTACACCCCCAGGTAGTAATGTAATAGGGGCACATATGTAATGTAGGATTTTGAGTGGACTCAAAGCAGAAGGGCATTGGCGGTGCAATCCATTTGCTAATCTGATTCCTCTGCCGCTGCAATTTGCCATTTCTCAGCCCTTGTAGAGTGATTTAGTGCAAAAGGCATGTCATTAAATATAAAGCTGCGTATCATTTATATATGAGGAGCTATGTGAGCTCCTGGAATATTCTGCTTGAAATGCATGGACCCAGAGTCTTAGGAGAAAGGAGAAGTCAGCACTTTGCACATCGTGATCTCCACTTTACTCTAAAAGAACATTCAGGATCGGCGAACAAAGAGTTAGTTGCTTATTATCGTGTACGTTCATATATCGGGATTGGAGGGTGGGGGGGGTAGGGGGTGCATCGGTTTTATAAGGAAATCCAATATGTGTATTACGGGAGCGGAGAACATCTGGTGGGTATAATATGGATTAGTGTCGCACGATTATGGTCTCCTGGCGGTCACTGACTGGTCGCCTGCTGGTTTTTTTAGCTTAGGTTTTTAACAGATATCAAATATATAATCTCAATAATCGGAGGACTAATACTTAAAGGGGGTCTGTCACTTCCTTTCTACCCATTAAACTAATTACAGCAGACTGAAACAGATGGGCGGCCCTGGAGAGAGAAATGCCCAGGAAACAGCATTATATTACATAGGCAAGTGCACAGGGGGTGGTTCTAATCCAGTGCACTTTAGCTCTATTCATGTCGGATATAACACCATCCAGTGATCTTGGGCTGGTGCATGCGCTGTACTCCACCTCAGGGTCGGCTCCAGGTTTTAGTAGGCCCCTGGGCAGCAGAGCCTCAGTGGGCCCCTTTACAGTGATCTTATGTGGCGACATAAAAAATTCAGAAACTAATATAGTCTCCTGTTCCCTATAATATTCCCTAGTTTATCTTCCCAAACAGTCCCTCATGGTTGTTTTATATAAATCCCTCCTCACCCCTATGGATTCCATATGTACAGCCTAATATGGGCCCCCCCGGCAGCTCTGGGCCCCTGGCATTTTCCCAGATATGTCCAGTGCTGGCGCCGGCCCTGCTCCACCTCCACTACGTAAGTGCTCTGTGTATATGCAACAGTCAAAACCAGTTGTAGCTTCACAGGCTGGCACACTGTGCAGAGCAGAGAGAGGGGGTAGTACTGATGCGGCATTGGGGATGGGAAGACATTATAACAGCCTGTGAAGCTATAACAGATATAGATATAGTCTGGTAACACCCACCTAACCTTCAAGCTGATTAGTATAATTTAAAAAGTTTAAATTAGAAGGTAGGAGGACATGGATAACAAATATGAGAAGATACCACAGTCATGGCTCCTGGATCTATGTGTAAGTGCTGGATGATGGATTTTGATGTTCCCTTTAACCAGACCTATGAGTATTATGTACAGTATTCCCCTAGTGACCTACTACTTTCACACCAAAGCCACATTCACTACAGGAGACAGAGATTGAGCCTTCAATCAGGACCACAGATGAAGCCTGGGCCCTGATACATAGAGTTTGGATCAGTACCGCCTACTTGACAACTTCATTTGCATATTTGCTAAAACTTGATTTCCTTGGCAAGGAAACTTCTCCATGAAGCTACGTTACACAGTCTCATCCCACTATGTCATATTATATGCACAGAAATGGCCTTACAAATTCTCTTTCCTAAAAGTAGCTTATAAAAAGGGGATGGAAGAAGTAAGAACCAGAGCGTGTAGCAGGCGGAGGACACTTTGCTATATATATACTTAACAAATTGGTCCCAGAGAGCGCATCAGTGGCATCAGGGTTATGAACACTGAGGCGTTTGTTTTTCTGGAGAACGTCCAAATATTTGTATGTAAGGGACTTACATTTGTATATAGGTGCTCGGATATCGGATATTTGGTGCATATAGAGATCACAAGTAAAGTACAGTATAGACCAGGGGTCAGGAACCTTTTTGGCTGAGAGAGCCATGAATGCCACATATTTTAAAATGTTATTCCGTAAGAGTCCTACAATATGCACGTGCCTCCCAGTAGATAGGTAACCCCAGCACAATCCCCCAGTAGATAGGTAGCGCCAGCTCATGCCTCCCAGTAGATAGGTAGCCCCAGCACATACCCCCAGTAGATAGGTAGCCCCAGCTCATGCCTCCCAGTAGATAGGTAGCCCCAGCTCATGCCTCCCAGTAGATAGGTAGCCACAGCTCATGCCTCCCAGTAGATAGGTAGCCCCAGCACATACCTCCAGTAGATAGGTAGCCACAGCTCATGCCTCCCAGTAGATAGGTAGCACCAGCAAATACCTCCAGTAGATAGGTAGCACCAGCACATAACCCCAGTAGATAGTTAGCCTCAGCACATACCTCCAGTAGATACGTAGCCCCAGCACATACCTCCAGTAGATAGGTAGCCCCAGCACATACCTCCAGTAGATAGGTAGCCACAGCACAGGCCCCCCAATAGATAGGTAGCCCCAGCACATACCTCCAGTAGATAGGTAGCCCCAGCACATACCTCCAGTAGATAGGTAGCCAGAGCACTTGTCACTCAGTAGATATGTAGCCTCAGTACATACCCCCAGTAGATAGGTAGCCATAGCACATGCCCCCATGTAGATAGGCAACCCCAGCACATGCCCCCCAGTAGATAGGTAGCCCCAGCACATGCCCCCCAGTAGATAGGTAGCCCCAGCACATACCTCCAGTAGATAGGTAGCCCCAGCACATACCTCCAGTAGATAGGTAGCCCCAGCACATACCTCCAGTAGATAGGTAGCACCAGCACATACCTCCAGTAGATAGGTAGCACCAGCACATACCTCCAGTAGATAGGTAGCCTCAGCACATACCTCCAGTAGATAGGTAGCCCCAGCACATACCTCCAGCAGATAGGTAGCCCCAGCACATACCCCCAGTAGATAGGTAGCCCCAGCTCATGCCTCCCAGTAGATAGGTAGCCCCAGCTCATGCCTCCCAGTAGATAGGTAGCCACAGCTCATGCCTCCCAGTAGATAGATAGCCCCAGCACATACCCCCAGTAGATAGGTAGCCCCAGCACATACCTCCAGTAGATAGGTAGCCACAGCTCATGCCTCCCAGTAGATAGGTAGCACCAGCAAATACCTCCAGTAGATAGGTAGCCCCAGCACATAACCCCAGTAGATAGTTAGCCTCAGCACATACCTCCAGTAGATACGTAGCCCCAGCACATACCTCCAGTAGATAGGTAGCCCCAGCACATACCTCCAGTAGATAGGTAGCCACAGCACAGGCCCCCCAATAGATAGGTAGCCCCAGCACATACCTCCAGTAGATAGGTAGCCCCAGCACATACCTCCAGTAGATAGGTAGCCAGAGCACTTGTCACTCAGTAGATATGTAGCCTCAGTACATACCCCCAGTAGATAGGTAGCCATAGCACATGCCCCCATGTAGATAGGCAACCCCAGCACATGCCCCCCAGTAGATAGGTAGCCCCAGCACATGCCCCCCAGTAGATAGGTAGCCCCAGCACATACCTCCAGTAGATAGGTAGCCCCAGCACATACCTCCAGTAGATAGGTAGCCCCAGCACATACCTCCAGTAGATAGGTAGCACCAGCACATACCTCCAGTAGATAGGTAGCACCAGCACATACCTCCAGTAGATAGGTAGCCTCAGCACATACCTCCAGTAGATAGGTAGCCCCAGCACATACCTCCAGCAGATAGGTAGCCCCAGCACATACCCCCAGTAGATAGGTAGCCCCAGCTCATGCCTCCCAGTAGATAGGTAGCCCCAGCTCATGCCTCCCAGTAGATAGGTAGCCACAGCTCATGCCTCCCAGTAGATAGATAGCCCCAGCACATACCCCCAGTAGATAGGTAGCCCCAGCACATACCTCCAGTAGATAGGTAGCCACAGCTCATGCCTCCCAGTAGATAGGTAGCACCAGCAAATACCTCCAGTAGATAGGTAGCCCCAGCACATAACCCCAGTAGATAGTTAGCCTCAGCACATACCTCCAGTAGATACGTAGCCCCAGCACATACCTCCAGTAGATAGGTAGCCCCAGCACATACCTCCAGTAGATAGGTAGCCACAGCACATGCCCCCCAATAGATAGGTAGCCCCAGCACATACCTCCAGTAGATAGGTAGCCCCAGCACATACCTCCAGTAGATAGGTAGCCACAGCACTTGTCACTCAGTAGATATGTAGCCTCAGTACATACCCCCAGTAGATAGGTAGCCATAGCACATGCCCCCATGTAGATAGGCAACCCCAGCACATGCCCCCCAGTAGATAGGTAGCCCCAGCACATGCCCCCCAGTAGATAGGTAGCCCCAGCACATACCTCCAGTAGATAGGTAGCCCCAGCACATACCTCCAGTGGATAGGTAGCCCCAGCACATACCTCCAGTAGATAGGTAGCACCAGCACATACCTCCAGTAGATAGGTAGCACCAGCACATACCTCCAGTAGATAGGTAGCCCCAGCACATACCTCCAGTAGATAGGTAGCCCCAGCACATACCTCCAGCAGATAGGTAGCCCCAGCACATACACCCAGTAGATAGGTAGCCCCAGCTCATGCCTCCCAGTAGATAGGTAGCCCCAGCTCATGCCTCCCAGTAGATAGGTAGCCACAGCTCATGCCTCCCAGTAGATAGATAGCCCCAGCACATACCCCCAGTAGATAGGTAGCCACAGCTCATGCCTCCCAGTAGATAGGTAGCCACAGCGCATGCCTCCCAGTAGATAGGTAGCCACAGCTCATGCCTCCCAGTAGATAGGTAGCCACAGCGCATGCCTCCCAGTAGATAGGTAGCCACAGCTCATGCCTCCCAGTAGATAGGTAGCACCAGCACATGTCCCCCAGTAGATAGGTAGCCCCAGCACATACCTCCAGTAGATAGGTAGCCACAGCACTTGTCACTCAGTAGATATGTAGCCTCAGTACATACCCCCAGTAGATAGGTAGCCATAGCACATGCCCCCATGTAGATAGGCAACCCCAGCACATGCCCCCCAGAAGATAGGTAGCCCCAGCACATGCCCCCCAGTAGATAGGTAGCCCCAGCACATACCTCCAGTAGATAGGTAGCCCCAGCACATACCTCCAGTAGATAGGTATCACCAGCACATACCTCCAGTAGATAGGTAGCCTCAGCACATACCTCCAGTAGATAGGTAGCCCCAGCACATACCTCCAGCAGATAGGTAGCCCCAGCACATACCCCCAGTAGATAGGTAGCCCCAGCTCATGCCTCCCAGTAGATAGGTAGCCACAGCTCATGCCTCCCAGTAGATAGGTAGCCACAGCTCATGCCTCCCAGTAGATAGATAGCCCCAGCACATACCCCCAGTAGATAGTTAGCCACAGCACATGCCTCCCAGTAGATAGTTAGCCACAGCTCATGCCTCCCAGTAGATAGGTAGCCACAGCTCATGCCTCCCAGTAGATAGGTAGCACCAGCACATGTCCCCCAGTAGATAGGTAGCCCCAGCACATACCTCCAGTAGATAGGTAGCCACAGCACTTGTCACTCAGTAGATATGTAGCCTCAGTACATACCCCCAGTAGATAGGTAGCCATAGCACATGCCCCCATGTAGATAGGCAACCCCAGCACATGCCCTTCCAGTAGATAGGTAGCCCCAGCACATACCCCCAGTAGATAGGTAGCCCCAGCACATACCTCCAGTAGATAGGTAGCCCCAGCACATACCTCCAGTAGATAGGTAGCCACAGCACATACCTCCAGTAGATAGGTAGCCCCAGCACATACCTCCAGTAGATAGGTAGCACCAGCACATACCTCCAGTAGATAGGTAGCCTCAGCACATACCTCCAGTAGATAGGTAGCCCCAGCACATACCCCCAGTAGATAGGTAGCTCCAGCACATACCCCCAGTAGATAGGTGGCCCCAGCTCATGCCTCCCAGTAGATAGGTAGCCCCAGCTCATGCCTCCCAGTAGATAGGTAGCCACAGCTCATGCCTCCCAGTAGATAGATAGCCCCAGCACATACCCCCAGTAGATAGGTAGCCACAGCTCATGCCTCCCAGTAGATAGGTAGCCACAGCGCATGCCTCCCAGTAGATAGGTAGCCACAGCTCATGCCTCCCAGTAGATAGGTGGCACCAGCACATGTCCCCCAGTAGATAGGTAGCCCCAGCACATACCTCCAGTAGATAGGTAGCACCAGCACATACCTCCAGTAGATAGGTAGCCCCAGCACATGCCCTCCAATAGATAGGTAGCCCCAGCACATACCTCCAGTAGATAGGTAGCCCCAGCACATACCTCCAGTAGATAGGTAGCCTCAGCACATACCTCCAGTAGATAGGTAGCCACAGCACTTGTCACTCAGTAGATATGTAGCCTCAGTACATACCCCCAGTAGATAGGTAGCCATAGCACATGCCCCCATGTAGATAGGCAACCCCAGCACATGCCCCCCAGTAGATAGGTAGCCCCAGCACATGCCCCCCAGTAGATAGGTAGCCCCAGCACATACCTCCAGTAGATAGGTAGCCCCAGCACATACCTCCAGTAGATAGGTAGCCCCAGCACATACCTCCAGTAGATAGGTAGCACCAGCACATAACTCCAGTAGATAGGTAGCACCAGCACATACCTCCAGTAGATAGGTAGCCTCAGCACATACCTCCAGTAGATAGGTAGCCCCAGCACATACCTCCAGCAGATAGGTAGCCCCAGCACATACCCCCAGTAGATAGGTAGCCCCAGCTCATGCCTCCCAGTAGATAGGTAGCCCCAGCTCATGCCTCCCAGTAGATAGGTAGCCACAGCTCATGCCTCCCAGTAGATAGATAGCCCCAGCACATACCCCCAGTAGATAGTTAGCCACAGCTCATGCCTCCCAGTAGATAGGTAGCCACAGCGCATGCCTCCCAGTAGATAGGTAGCCACAGCTCATGCCTCCCAGTAGATAGGTAGCCACAGCTCATGCCTCCCAGTAGATAGGTAGCACCAGCACATGTCCCCCAGTAGATAGGTAGCCCCAGCACATACCTCCAGTAGATAGGTAGCCACAGCACTTGTCACTCAGTAGATATGTAGCCTCAGTACATACCCCCAGGAGATAGGTAGCCATAGCACATGCCCCCATGTAGATAGGCAACCCCAGCACATGCCCCCCAGTAGATAGGTAGCCCCAGCACATGCCCCCCAGTAGATAGGTAGCCCCAGCACATACCTCCAGTAGATAGGTAGCCCCAGCACATACCTCCAGTAGATAGGTATCACCAGCACATACCTCCAGTAGATAGGTAGCCTCAGCACATACCTCCAGTTGATAGGTAGCCCCAGCACATACCTCCAGCAGATAGGTAGCCCCAGCACATACCCCCAGTAGATAGGTAGCCCCAGCTCATGCCTACCAGTAGATAGGTAGCCACAGCTCATGCCTCCCAGTAGATAGGTAGCCACAGCTCATGCCTCCCAGTAGATAGATAGCCCCAGCACATACCCCCAGTAGATAGTTAGCCACAGCACATGCCTCCCAGTAGATAGGTAGCCACAGCTCATGCCTCCCAGTAGATAGGTAGCCACAGCTCATGCCTCCCAGTAGATAGGTAGCACCAGCACATGTCCCCCAGTAGATAGGTAGCCCCAGCACATACCTCCAGTAGATAGGTAGCCACAGCACTTGTCACTCAGTAGATATGTAGCCTCAGTACATACCCCCAGTAGATAGGTAGCCATAGCACATGCCCCCATGTAGATAGGCAACCCCAGCACATGCCCCCCCCCAGTAGATAGGTAGCCCCAGCACATGCCCCCCAATAGATAGGTAGCCCCAGCACATACCTCCAGTAGATAGGTAGCCCCAGCACATACCTCCAGTAGATAGGTAGCCACAACACATACCTCCAGTAGATAGGTAGCCCCAGGACATACCTCAAGTAGATAGGTAGCACCAGCACATACCTCCAGTAGATAGGTAGCCTCAGCACATACCTCCAGTAGATAGGTAGCCCCAGCACATACCCCCAGTAGATCGGTAGCCCCAGCACATACCCCCAGTAGATAGGTGGCCCCAGCTCATGCCTCCCAGTAGATAGGTAGCCCCAGCTCATGCCTCCCAGTAGATAGGTAGCCACAGCTCATGCCTCCCAGTAGATAGATAGCCCCAGCACATACCCCCAGTAGATAGGTAGCCACAGCTCATGCCTCCCAGTAGATAGGTAGCCACAGCGCATGCCTCCCAGTAGATAGGTAGCCACAGCTCATGCCTCCCAGTAGATAGGTAGCCACAGCTCATGCCTCCCAGTAGATAGATAGCCCCAGCACATACCCCCAGTAGATAGGTAGCCACAGCTCATGCCTCCCAGTAGATAGGTAGCCACAGCTCATGCCTCCCAGTAGATAGATAGCCCCAGCACATACCCCCAGTAGATAGGTAGCCACAGCTCATGCCTCCCAGTAGATAGGTAGCCACAGCTCATGCCTCCCAGTAGATAGGTAGCACCAGCACATGTCCCCCAGTAGATAGGTAGCCCCAGCACATACCTCCAGTAGATAGGTAGCACCAGCACATACCTCCAGTAGATAGGTAGCCCCAGCACATGCCCTCCAATAGATAGGTAGCCCCAGCACATACCTCCAGTAGATAGGTAGCCCCAGCATATACCTGCAGTAGATAGGTAGCCTCAGCACATACCCCCAGTAGATAGGTAGCCATAGCACATGCCCCCATGTAGATAGGTAGCCCCAGCACATGCCTCCAGTAGATAGGTAGCCCCAGCACATACCCCCAGTAGATAGGTAGCCCCAGCACATACCTCCAGTAGATAGGTAGCCCCAGCACATACCTCCAGTAGATAGGTAGCCCCAGCACATACCTCCAGTAGATAGGTAGCCCCAGCACACAACATTTTTACGGGTTTGCAGTCGCTGTTCATGAGGCTTTGCTCCACACACTCATCAGCCGAGATGATCTTTGTTTTCCTACACATAACATGTACGACAAATACAGGAAATATCAGCAAAAATATATTTTGTTTTCTTCTGATGGATCATTGAGACCCTATAGGCCCATCACCGGTTCCCCTAGCGTGGTCACCCACCATTGTGCACTAACTGGTCTAGCAGAGGGACTTACACTTATGTGTAGGCCTCATGATTCATCCAGATGGTAGAAAGTTGGATGCGCAGTCATCAATCAGGAAAGCTATTGGATAGTATTTAGTATTTGTGACGGTTATATTTAGGCACAAAACAAAAAAAACCATCCAGCGTCCTCAAAATCTTCATATTTTTATTTGTTGCATACATTTTGAAAAGGACTATTTTTGTGGAAAAGTCTGAAACGAGTCGTAAGTACGTGTTTTTCCACCCTAGAAATCGCCATGTCTGTATATGCCCATATAATGCCCAACTCATACAAAAAATTTTATGGATTTTAAAATTTGTAACAAATAATAATATGAAATATTTGAAGGATGCTGGGTGTTTTTTTTTTCTTTTGTGCTTCTTTGGATATCTACAAATCGGTTGGATGCTCCGGGCGTCCATGGATATAAAAAGTATAAACCTATATCTACATGAGAGGTGAGCAAGCGCCTTACTATACACTTGATTGTGGAAAAAAAACTTGACCATCGCTGGGGAGTTCCCGGATCCATCACTGTTTTGGTCTCCATCGCTGACGGCTCTAAGATTTCACTTGTGAAGTAAGAGGAAGTGACGGAGACGGGAAGAGTCGTCTAATGCTGGAACCAGGAGCCGGAGTAAGGTAAGTACTCCTTCTTTTGTATTCGTCTTCCTTACACTTGTTCCTGCATTGGGACAATAAAAGTTCTGGAGGTCACGGGATCACTGGACATCGCTTACACTATGTGTAGGCCTCATGATTCGTACCCCAAGGTAGAAAGTTGGATGTGCAGCCATCAATCAGGAAAGGTGTTGGATGCTATTTAGTAGTGGTGACCCATTGTACCGATATCAATACTTGATCATTGGGGAGCTCCTGGTTCCATCGCTCTTTTGGTCTCCAGCGCTGACAGCTCTAAGATTTCACTGGTGACGTTAGAGTGAGTGACACAATGGGGGTCATTTACTAAGGGCCCGAATCGCTATATTTTTTGTCGGGTTTCCCGAAAATTACCGAATTGCCCCGCGTTTTGGTGCACGCGATCGGCGCCGGCATGCACGCGACGGGAATCAGGTGCGTGGCCGTCGGAAAACCCAACGGAATCGGAAAAGCCACCGTATTTTTTTTAAAAATGTGTCGCTCGACACGCACTTACCTGCACCCAGCAAAGGATGGTGAACTCCAGTGAACTCCGACGGACTTCATCGCAGCAGCGACACCTGGTGGACATCGGGTGCACTACCAGAAGACCCGAATCCTCGACGGAGAACTTGCCGCTGGATTGCGACAGGACCGGGTAAGTAAATCTGCCCCAATGTTGGAACCGGAAGTTGGAGGACCCACTGTGAAATGGTGAGAAGATCTGCAGTCTCCCACACAGTGCTCACAATTCACCATGCAGTGAGAGAGACAGCTTTCTGCTGAGGACAAGGAGAGGACTTACTGTCTGCTGATGACCCAAGCCGTGGTGGAGAACTTTGAAGCCCAAAAATCTCAACGATGATAAGAAATCGCAAACAATTCTAACTTCTTCAGTGTTGATTGAAGGGCCTGATGTCTGCTCCATCACATGTAGCATTAGACTACTTAGGATCAGATTTATGCATAGCTGCACATAGTCTAAAACACAGCGTAATGGAAATACATTTTTGATATTTGAGTGGTGAGTATTCATCCTTGTTCCCGCTCGCTGTGAAGTGCATCCTACATACTGGAAGCCACGTGTGCACTACCAAAAAATAAGATTTTTGACTTAAGTTAATTTCTTGCATGTGTCAGCCTACTTACCAACTTACTGTCTACTTACCACCCAGCTCATCCCTTTTCTAAAAATCTGGAAACTGCGGACACACCCAAGCTAGTGATTGGCTGAGTGCTATTTCCTGTGTGCCAAGAGGAAACAGGAAGTAGAAACCAGTGGGGAACCATTTCAATAAGGTAGGAGGATCGGTGAGGGGTTATCTACTGTCTACAATGAACCCTGCTCCAGGATCAAAAAAGTTTTTATGATCAGTTCTAAAAATTAAGTTTTATGAATATGCAAATTAACCACAAGTGCTTCAGGGAGTGAGGGGGCATCAAGATAGTCTTTCAGGGCTCCAACTTCAGTTTCTCTGTTAGGGATGCTCTGCATAGAGTAATGGAGCTACCGCTCAGGTGCGTGCACTGCCCTGTTGTTGGCTGGTGGTGGCAGTGATGACGTGGTGGGAAGAGTGGATTAGATACTAGAAACCGCGAGGGCAACCATTTGGGGAATGTAATAAGTGCTATGGGATTCGGTACTATTGAGCAGAGCCCAGAAGACCTATGGTGACGCCCCCTTAGCACTTGCAGTTCATTTGCATATTTATAAAACACGATTTTTTGAGCAAGCAGACCATAAAAACTTCTTTGAGGCACAGATCCTTTAGCAGGGCGGAGATAGGAATCGGCCAGTGTATCTGCTTTTAAAGGTAAATTTGAGTTAGTAGATTTCCTTTAACTCTTTCTTAGCCACATATAAAAAAAAAAAAATACCAATTATTATTAAACTTTTTGTTAAATTCTGGTGTGTTTTACATCCTCAGTTTTTGATTTTTTAAAATTTTAGTATAGAAAACTCATCAGCACAGTCAACACATTATAATCTAATACCATTGAGAATTATCTTATAAACTATATTATTTTTATATATATATATTTTTATATTCTTATTTTTTTTTGTTAACTTTATCATACAGTGTGTCGAAAGCAAACTGGAGATAACACAGCAGGGGTTATTATAAAGGATCCCAGTGTGTTCAGCAGGTGATATATATATATATATATATATATAGTACAGTTTCTCAATGAACACGGTATTCTGAATTATTAATGAGAACTGTAGACTTACAGCAACATCTGAGCTCACGTAGACACTTGTCGAGGAAGCGGCGACGTTGTTGTGTGGTTTCTATACTGACACTTCATCGTGGCTTCCTATCAACATTGTTGTGCACTGACAATTTACATCGTGAGTTAGAATAAACCATTAAAATTTTACTTAAATCACAAAAAATATGACAACAATAATACAATAAAAATCAAGCACCACAGAACTCTATACCAAATTATTTTCTACTGGTACTACCCATCTAAAATGACTTTGTAGGGATCATATTTTTAGAAAAATTTCTCCTTTAAAAAAAAAAAAAATCATATTTCCTTAAAGGGAACCTGTCATCAGCAATTAGCCTAATAAACCGATAACAGAATATTGTGAATTAGTGTAACACCTTCTAGTTTATGTTCCTATCATGGCCCAGTGCGGTGGCATCATCCAGAAAATCAACTTTGAAGTGAGATGTAAAGTGGTTGTATAAAGTCAAGGAGGCGGAGATTTTAACACTGAAGTCAAGATGGGGAGCTCTGAAAGCCTCCACCTCTGTGATTAATATCATGCATCAGACTTCTGGAGATCTGGTTAGTGATGACTTTGGATCAATTACAGTTAAGGAGGATTTCTGAGGAAGAGAGTGCTTGACTTCAGTGTTAAAATCTCTGCCTCCTTGACTTTATACAATTAGTTAATGACTCCATTTAAAAGTAGATTTTCTGAATAATGCCATCATACAGGGTCATGAAAGAAACCTTGAAGGTGTTCAGCTGCTCGACAACATACTGGTAGTGGTTTATTAGATCAATTTCTGCTGACAGGTTCCCTTTAAGGTAGGAGACAAGTGATCATCCACCCTTCACAGAAATTTAGATCTCCAAGATTGGATTGTTAGTGCTTTCCCAGCACTTTTTTCACTTGTATGGAACTGATGGAGCACTGCTTTAGATATCTTCTTTAGTCCCAAAGCAGAATAGCGGACCACTGTGTTCATAATCAGTTGGATGCTAATGATCAGTTCACCAATAATCAGACGTATTCCGTAGCTCTAATTTTTCCAAGCCCCTTTCTTTCCAGAGTTCTAAAATTTTCTGCTCTGAAGCTACTTGTCAGAAATCTTCCTCAGCAGCAGTGAAGTAGGTGGAGTTATAGTAATACAAGCGGCATAGACTATTGGTCAGGCAATTTTACTCCTTCGAAAAGGACCCATGTGAAAAAGTCTGCTTAGGACTTTTCTCCTCCCTCCATGAGTCCTGTCTGCGAACTGCAACTACTTCAATGTCCCTTCATTGACGCAGCTGTGGAAGTTCATGTGATTGGAGCCCAATAATTCTGTACAGACCGTTGCTGTATGGGACACATAACCAAACATCATGTCTGCAGGGCAAAAGTCACACACACTGCTAAAGCTGTGCCTCTCCCTCTCCTGCAGCAGTCGAGTCAGTGAGGATGGGGGAGGGGCTTCTCCCAGTTCTCATGTCTGCCGGGATCCTACAGCACAGAGTGCAGACTGTGCTTCCCCTTTCACCCTCCTCCTCTGTTATCAACTCTGAAGTCCAGACCACTTCACCCCCCTCCTCTTTGGGGAGTTTGGATCAAATGAGAAAACTTCTGCCTCCACCACAGGGTGTAAATGTACAGAAGCCAATGTGTGTAGTATTAGTGTATTATATGTATTGGATACATGTATGTATGTGTGTAGTATTAGTGTGTTATATGTATTGGATACATGTATGTGTGTGTGTTATGTACGTAGTATTAGTGTGTTATATGTATTGGATACATGTATGTATGTGTGTAGTATTAGTGTGTTGTATGTATTGGATACATGTATGTGTGTGTGTTATGTACGTAGTATTAGTGTGTTATATGTATTGGATACATGTATGTATATGTGTTATGTACGTAGTATTAGTGTGTCATATGTATTGGATACATGTATGTATATGTGTTATGTACGTAGTATTAGTGTGTTATATGTATTGGATACATGTATGTATGTGTGTTATGTACGTAGTATTAGTGTATCATATGTATTGGATACATGTATGTATATGTGTTATGTACGTAGTATTAGTGTATCATATGTATTGGATACATGTATGTATATGTGTGTTATGTACATAGTATTAGTGTGTTATATGTATTGGATACATGTATGTATGTGTGTTATGTACGTAGTATTAGTGTATCATATGTATTGGATACATGTATGTATATGTGTTATGTACGTAGTATTAGTGTATCATATGTATTGGATACATGTATGTATATGTGTGTTATGTACATAGTATTAGTGTGTTATATGTATTGGATACATGTATGTATATGTGTTATGTACGTAGTATTAGTGTATCATATGTATTGTATGTATGTGTGCTCAGTATATTGTGCCATATGTGTTTCATGTATTTATATGTGCGCGCGCATATGTATTGTGTGTTAATTTGTGTGTAGTATTAATGTGTATTGCATGTGTTTATGTGCCACATTAATACTGTTACATTGCGTTTTCATCGTGTTACAGCCTCATGCACACAGACATACATGCATTTCGCGAGCTGCAAGCAACGAGAACTAGCAGCTGTTTGTGGGTTTACTCCCGGCCAAAACACACATTCATGTGCGTGAGTATAATGAGGTTCTGCAGCAGCTGAGGTGCGTATGATGAGGTTCTGGCTAAACTGAGGAGGATATCAAAGAGATTTCTGGACATAGGTAATTAATTTATTAGGCAAAGTTGTCAAGATTTGTGATATTGATTTGTGGAAAAAATACCTTTAAAGGTTTTTTCCATTACAGACCTAGGGGGATATAATGGGGCACATTTACTTACCTGTCTTGACGCGTTCCCCGAAAGTGCATTGTCCGAGGATAAGGCACTCTGCTGTGATTCACTAAGATCGTGCGACCGATATCCTGCATGTGTCGCTTCCCCGCTCAGGTCCGCCGGAGTTCACCATCTTCTTCCTGCTGCATGTAAGTGCATTGGATGCAACATAATGGGGGTCATTTACTAAGGGCCCGATTCGCGTTTTCCCGACGTGTTACCCGAATATTTCTGATTTGCACCGATTTTCCCTGAATTGCCCCGGGATTTTGGCGCACGCGATCGGATTGTGCGGCGCGCGACCGAAATCGGGGGCGTGGCCGAACGAAAACCCGACGGATTCGGAAAAACCGCTGCATTTTGAAAAAAAAAGGCACTTACCTTCACTCAGCCCGGCTCGGTGTATTCCAGTGTGTTCCGATGCTCTTCAGCGCAGCAGCGACATCTGGAGGACGGCGGAGGAACTGCCTTAATAAATCCCGGCCGGACCAGAATCCAGCGCAGAGAACGCGCCGCTGGATCGCGAATGGACCGGGTAAGTAAATCTGCCCCAATATGAAAGTGAAATCTCGTGCTCAGTCCAAATCGGTCGGATCGCCCGACGGCACTTCCCCTAAATTGCGTTGCATGGAAGTAGCACACCTGCGCCAAAATCCCATCGCGTGCGACCCCAGCGCAGACACCTGTTAAATACCTGTCCAAGCCGTGCAATCCCCGAACAAGTGCGATTCTTAGTAAATGAGCCCCAATGTCTGTTCTGTTGGGAATCCTATGATCAGCAGAACTCTCTGCAATAATACACTCATCACTGAGCCGGGCACGATGCCCCATAGACTGCAATGGAGAACAGATCCAGCCAGTTCTAGAAGGGGGCAGCCATAAGGCAGTATTACTATCAGGAATCACTGGCACTGGGTATCTACCAACATAATCATAATAATAATAATCTTTACTTATATAGCGCCATCATATGCCGTAGGGATTTACAAATCATAGGGGACATATACAAATAACATACTACATTACAGAGTACAAACAGTCATATGGAACAAGAGCTTACAGTCTATGAGGATGAGGGGGTGACACAAGAGCTTACAGTCTATGAGGATGAGGGGGTGACACAAGAGCTTACAGTCTATGAGGATGAGGGGTGACACAAGAGCTTACAGTCTATGAGGATGAGGGGTGACACAAGAGCTTACAGTCTATGAGGATGAGGGGGACACACAATTGCTTACAGTCTATGAGGATGAGGGGGTGACACAAGAGTTTACAGTCTATGAGGATGAGGGGGTGACACAAGAGCTTACAGTCTATGAGGATGAGGGGTGACACAAGAGCTTACAGTCTATGAGGATGAGGGGGTAACACAAGAGCTTACAGTCTATGAGGATGAGAGGGGTGACACAAGAGCTTACAGTCTATGAGGATGAGGGGGTGACACAAGAGCTTACAGTCTATGAGGATGAGGGGGTGACACAAGAGCTTACAGTCTATGAGGATGAGGGGGTGACACAAGAGCTTACAGTCTATGAGGATGAGGGGGTGACACAAGAGCTTACAGTCTATGAGGATGAGGGGGTGACACAAGAGCTTACAGTCTATGAGGATGAGGGGGTGACACAAGAGCTTACAGTCTATGAGGACGAGGGGGACACAAGAGCTTACAGTCTATGAGGATGAGGGGGTGACACGAGTGCTTACAGTCTTTGAGGATGAGGGGGTGACACAAGAGCTTACAGTCTATGAGGATGAGGGGGGACACAAGAGCTTACAGTCTATGAGGATGAGAGGGTGAGACAAGAGCTTACAGTTTATGAGGATGAGGGGGAGGCACAAGAGCTTACAGTCTATGAGGATGAGGAATGACACAAGAGCTTACAGTCTATAAGGATGAGGGGGTGACACAAGAGCTTACAGTCTATGAGGATGAGGGGTGACACAAGAGCTTACAGTCTATGAGGATGAGGGGTGACTTAAGAGCTTACAGTCTATGAGGATGAGGGGGTGACACAAAAGCTTACAGTCTATGAGGATGAGGGGGGACACAAGAGCTTACAGTCTATGAGGATGAGGGGTGACTTAAGAGCTTACAGTCTAGAGGATCAGGAGGTGACACAAGAGCTTACAGTCTATGAGGATGAGGGAGACACACAATTGCTTACAGTCTATGAGGATGAGGGGGTGACACAAGAGCTTACAGTCTATGAGGATGAGGGGGTGACACGAGCTTACAGTCTATGAGGATGAGGGGGTGACACAAGAGCTTACAGTCTATGAGGATGAGGGGGTGACACAAGAGCTTACAGTCTATGAGGATGAGGGGGTGACACAAGAGCTTACAGTCTATGAGGATGAGGGGGACACACAAGAGCTTACAGTCTATGAGGATGAGGGGATGACACAAGAGCTTACAGTCTATGAGGATGAGGGGATGACACAAGAGTTTACAGTCTATGAGGATGAGGGGGGGGGCACAAGAGCTTACAGTCTATGAGGATCAGGGGATGACACAAGAGCTTACAGTCTATGAGGATGAGGGGGTGACACAAGAGCTTACAGTCTATGAGGATGAGGGGTGACACAAGAGCTTACAGTCTATGAGGGTGAGGGGGGGACACAAGAGCTTACAGTCTATGAGGATGAGGGGTGACACAAGAGCTTACAGTCTATGAGGATGAGAGGAGACACAAGAGCTTACAGTCTAAGAGAATAAGGAGGTGACACAAGAGCTTACAGTCTATGAGGATGAGGGGGTGACACAAGAGCTTACAGTCTATGAGGAAGAGGGGTAACACAAGAGCTTACAGTCTATGAGGATGAGGAGGTGACACAAGAGCTTACAGTCTATGAGGATGAGGGGGTGACACAAGAGCTTACAGTCTATGAGGGTGAGGGGTGACACAAGAGCTTACAGTCTATGAGGATGAGGGGGTAACACAAGAGCTTACAGTTTATGAGGAGGAGGGAATGACACAAGAGCTTACAGTCTATGAGGATGAGGAGGTGACACAAGAGCTTACAGTCTATGAGGATGAGGGGGTGACACAAGAGCTTACAGTCTATGAGGGTGAGGGGTGACACAAGAGCTTACAGTCTATGAGGATGAGGGGGTAACACAAGAACTTACAGTCTATGAGGATGAGGGGGTTACACAAGAGCTTACAGTCTATGAGGATGAGGGGGTGACACAAGAGCTTAAAGTCTATGAGGATGAGGGGGTGACACACGCTTACAGTCTATGAGGATGAGGGGGTGACACAAGAGCTTACAGTTTATGAGGATGAGGGGGGTGACACAAGAGCTTACAGTCTATGAGGATGAGGGGGTGACACAAGAGCTCACAGTCTATGAGGATGAGGGGGTGACACAAGTGCTGACAGTCTATGAGGATGAGGAGGGTGACACAAGAGCTTACAGTCTATGAGGATGAGGGGTGACACAAGAGCTTACAGTCTATGAGGAGGATGGGTGACACAAGAGCTTACAGTCTATGAGGATGAGGGGGTGACACAAGAGCTTACAGTCTATGAGGATGAGGGGGTGACACAAGAGCTTACAGTCTATGAGGATGAGGGGGTGACACGAGAGCTTACAGTCTAGGAGGATGAGAGGATGACACAAGAGCTTACAATCTATGAGGATAAGGGGTGACACAAGAGCTTACAGTCTATGAGGATGAGGGGGTGACACAAGAGCTTACAGTCTATGAGGATGAGAGGTGACACAAGAGCTTACAGTCTATGGGGATGAGTGGGTGACACAGGAGCTTACAATCTATGAGGGTGAGGGGGTGACACAAGAGCTTACAGTCTATGAGGATGAGGGGGGGGGTCACAAGAGCTTACAGTCTAGGAGGATGAGGGGGTGACACAAGAGCTTACAGTCTAGGAGGATGAGGGGTGACACAAGAGCTTACAGTCTATGAGGATGAGGGGGTGACACAAGAGCTTACAGTCTATGAGGATGAGGAGTTGACAAAAGAGCTTACAGTCTATGAGGATGAGGGGGGGCACAAGAGCTTACAGTCTATGAGGATGAGGGGGTGACACGAGAGCTTACAGTCTATGAGGATGAGGGGGTGACACAAGAGATTACAGTCTATGAGGATGAGGGGGTGACACAAGAGCTTACAGTCTATGAGGATGAGGAGGTGACACAAGAGCTTACAGTCTATGAGGATGAGGGGGTGACACAAGAGCTTACAGTCTATGAGGATGAGGGGGTGACACAAGAGCTTAAAGTCTATGAGGATGAGGGGGTGACACAAGAGCTTACAGTCTATGAGGATGAGGGGGTGACACAAGAGCTTACAGTCTATGAGGACGAGGGGGACACAAGAGCTTACAGTCTATGAGGATGAGGGGGTGACACGAGAGCTTACAGTCTTTGAGGATGAGGGGGTGACACAAGAGCTTACAGTCTATGAGGATGAGGGGGGACACAAGAGCTTACAGTCTATGAGGATGAGAGGGTGACACAAGAGCTTACAGTTTATGAGAATGAGGGGGAGGCACAAGAGCTTACAGTCTATGAGGATGAGGAATGACACAAGAGCTTACAGTCTATGAGGATGAGGGGGTGACACAAGAGCTTACAGTCTATGAGGATGAGGGGGTGACACAAGAGCTTACAGTCTATAAGGATGAGGGGTGACACAAGAGCTTACAGTCTATGAGGATGAGGGGTGACTTAAGAGCTTACAGTCTATGAGGATGAGGGGGTGACACAAGAGCTTACAGTCTATGAGGATGAGGGGGGACACAAGAGCTTACAGTCTATGAGGATGAGGGGTGACTTAAGAGCTTACAGTCTATGAGGATGAGGGGGGGACACAATTGCTTACAGTCTATGAGGATGAGGGGGTGACACAAGAGCTTACAGTCTATGAGGATGAGGGGGTGACACAAGAGCTTACAGTCTATGAGGATGAGGGGGACACACAAGAGCTTACAGTCTATGAGGATGAGGGGATGACACAAGAGCTTACAGTCTATGAGGATGAGGGGATGACACAAGAGCTTACAGTCTATGAGGATGAGGGGGGGACACAAGAGCTTACAGTCTATGAGGATCAGGGGATGACACAAGAGCTTACAGTCTATGAGGATGAGGGGGTGACACAAGAGCTTACAGTCTATGAGGATGAGGGGTGACACAAGAGCTTACAGTCTATGAGGGTGAGGGGGGGACACAAGAGCTTACAGTCTATGAGGATGAGGGGTGACACAAGAGCTTACAGTCTATGAGGATGAGAGGAGACACAAGAGCTTACAGTCTAAGAGAATAAGGGGGTGACACAAGAGCTTACAGTCTATGAGGATGAGGGGGTGACACAAGAGCTTACAGTCTATGAGGAAGAGGGGTAACACAAGAGCTTACAGTCTATGAGGATGAGGAGGTGACACAAGAGCTTACAGTCTATGAGGATGAGGGGGTGACACAAGAGCTTACAGTCTATGAGGGTGAGGGGTGACACAAGAGCTTACAGTCTATGAGGATGAGGGGGTAACACAAGAGCTTACAGTTTATGAGGAGGAGGGGATGACACAAGAGCTTACAGTCTATGAGGATGAGGAGGTGACACAAGAGCTTACAGTCTATGAGGATGAGGGGGTGACACAAGAGCTTACAGTCTATGAGGGTGAGGGGTGACACAAGAGCTTACAGTCTATGAGGATGAGGGGGTAACACAAGAACTTACAGTCTATGAGGATGAGGGGGTGACACAAGAGCTTACAGTCAATGAGGATGAGGGGGTGACACAAGAGCTTACAGTCTATGAGGATGAGGGGGTGACACAAGAGCTTAAAGTCTATGAGGATAAGGGGGTGACACAAGCTTACAGTCTATGAGGATGAGGGGGTGACACAAGAGCTTACAGTTTATGAGGATGAGGGGGGTGACACAAGAGCTTACAGTCTATGAGGATGAGGGGGTGACACAAGAGCTCACAGTCTATGAGGATGAGGGGGTGACACAAGAGCTTACAGTCCATGAGGAGGATGGTTGACACAAGAGCTTACAGTCTATGAGGATGAGGGGGTGACACAAGAGCTTACAGTCTATGAGGATGAGGGGGTGACACGAGAGCTTACAGTCTAGGAGGATGAGAGGATGACACAAGAGCTTACAATCTATGAGGATAAGGGGTGACACAAGAGCTTACAGTCTATGAGGATGAGGGGGTGACACAAGAGCTTACAGTCTATGAGGATGAGAGGTGACACAAGAGCTTACAGTCTATGGGGATGAGTGGGTGACACAGGAGCTTACAATCTATGAGGGTGAGGGGGTGACACAAGAGCTTACAGTCTATGAGGATGAGGGGGGGGGGTCACAAGAGCTTACAGTCTATGAGGGTGAGGGGTGACACAAGAGCTTACAGTCTATGAGGATGAGGGGGTAACACAAGAACTTACAGTCTATGAGGATGAGGGGGTGACACAAGAGCTTACAGTCAATGAGGATGAGGGGGTGACACAAGAGCTTACAGTCTATGAGGATGAGGGGGTGACACAAGAGCTTACAGTCTATGAGGATGAGGGGTGACACAAGAGCTTACAGTCTATGAGGATGAGGGGATGACACAAGAGCTTACAGTCTATGAGGATGAGGGGGTGACACAAGAGCTTACAGTCTATGAGGATGAGGAGGTGACACAAGAGCTTACAGTCTATGAGGATGAGGGGATGACACAAGAGCTTACAGTCTATGAGGATGAGGGGGTGACACAAGAGCTTACAGTCTATGAGGATGAGGAGGTGACAAGAGCTTACAGTCTTTGAGAATGAGGGGTGACACAAGAGCTTACAGTCTATGAGGATGAGGAGGTGACACAAGAGCTTACAGTCTATAAGGATGAGGGGGTGACACAAGAGCTTACAGTCTATGAGGATGAGGAGGTGACACAAGAGCTTACAGTCTATGAGGATGAGGGGGTGACACAAGAGCTTACAGTCTATGAGGATGAGGGGGTGACACAAGAGCTTACAGTCTATGAGGATGAGGAGGTGACACAAGAGCTTACAGTCTATGAGGAAGAGGGGTAACACAAGAGCTTACAGTCTATGAGGATGAGGAGGTGACACAAGAGCTTACAGTCTATGAGGATGAGGGGGTGACACAAGAGCTTACAGTCTATGAGGGTGAGGGGTGACACAAGAGCTTACAGTCTATGAGGATGAGGGGGTAACACAGGAGCTTACAGTTTATGAGGAGGAGGGGATGACACAAGAGCTTACAGTCTATAAGGATGAGGGGGTGACACAAGAGCTTACAGTCTATGAGGATGAGGGGGTGACACAAGAGCTTACAGTCTATGAGGAGGAGGGGATGACACAAGAGCTTACAGTCTATGAGGATGAGGGGGTAACACAAGAACTTACAGTCTATGAGGATGAGGGGGTGACACAAGAGCTTATAGTCTATGAGGATGAGGGGGTGACACTAGAGCTTACAGTCTATGAGGATGAGGGGGTGACACAAGTGCTGACAGTCTATGAGGATGAGGGGGTAACACAAGAACTTACAGTCTATGAGGATGAGGGGGTGACACAAGGGCTTACAGTCTATGAGGATGAGGGGGTGACACAAGAGCTTACAGTCTATGAGGATGAGGGGGTGACACAAGAGCTTACAGTCTATGAGGATGAGGGGGTGACACAAGAGCTTACAGTCTATGAGGATGAGGGGATGACACAAGAGCTTACAGTCTATGAGGATGAGGGGGTGACACAAGAGCTTACAGTCTATGAGGATGAGGGGGGTGACACAAGAGCTTACAGTCTATGAGGATGAGGGGGTGACACAAGAGCTCACAGTCTATGAGGATGAGGGGGTGACACAAGAGCTTACAGTCTATGAGGAGAATGGTTGACACAAGAGCTTACAGTCTATGAGGATGAGGGGGTGACACAAGTGCCGACAGTCTATGAGGATGAGGGGGGTGACACAAGAGCTTACAGTCTATGAGGATGAGGGGATGACACAAGAGCTTACAGTCTATGAGGAGGAGGGGTGACACAAGAGCTTACAGTCTATGAGGATGAGGGGATGACACAAGAGCTTACAGTCTATGAGGATGAGGGGGTGACACAAGAGCTTACAGTCTATGAGGATGATTGGGTGACACAAGAGCTTACAGTCTATGAGGATGAGGGGTGACTCAAGAGCTTACAGTCTATGAGGATGAGGGGGTGACACAAGAGCTTACAGTCTATGAGGATGAGGGGGTGACACAAGAGCTTACAGTCTATGAGGATGATTGGGTGACACAAGAGCTTGCAGTCTATGAATCAAGGTTTCCCCCGGCTGAGTTACATTGCAGGTTGGTAAGAAGCCTGATGACCACACATTCCTGCCTGATGGGAACCACATCCTTGATTGTCCTTGTGACAACAAATATGATTTGACCACAAACAAAAATACATGTATGATCTATAATGACCCAAACATCTAAATAACATTAGATGGTTGAACAATCTGCTGTGTACAACATTCAGTGGCCTACAAAGGCAAAAAGAAATACACCAGGGTTCAAAACTGGTTCAGAAACGTCATCCCGAGGACTAATTTACCCAATGTCCTGATTATGTTTATGTCTTTATTAATGGCAGTGTATCCATATGTGCTGATAGTGCAACTATATGTAGGACAGAGGCGGAAATAGACAGTAGTATCTCTATATATATATCTATACATACACATCCTGCGCTAGACGTATAAATCTAAATGTACGTTGTAAACAAGTGCGTATAAATGTCGCTAGATGGATAGAAGTTATAAATGAATGTAAAAGTGCACATAGAGCAAAGGCAGGAGAACAAATACATTCCTAATATAAAAGATAATGTAAAGAAATCTATATTACTTCATGCATGTAAATCATCTAAACTTGCCTGTAAAATATAGCCCTAATATGTAGGCTACCATGGGAAACATGACAACTTATATATTATATATATAAGCGGCCCACTACTTAAGGACACCTGACTTACAGACGACCCCTAGTTAAAGACAGAACTCTCTGCCCCCTTTATTGATGATCCTTGGTCCAATTACAGCCAAAAATTTTGAAACTACAAAAAATTTTGTCCGGATCTACGATTAGAAAATTGTTTCGACTTACACACAAATTCAACTTAAGAACAAACCTATGGAACCTATCTTGTATATACTCTCTGTATATGGATTTTTATTATAACAGAATGTTTTCATACATTGTTCATGAGCATTAATAAAATTAGATACATTGATATCTAAAAATGTTTTGAAACAAGTAACAACTGCATGACAGTATATGCAGGCGCTGTAAGGTATGAAGACCTATTGTGGGTTTGGCTTTGGGCTACTACTAAGGGTGACCTTTTATAGACCCTGTCAAGTTCAACCCCTAAACTTTGGTTTAGATGTTTCTGCAACAGGGTCACTTCTTGAAGTAGTCTCTAGAGATGCTAGGGTGAAGCATCAAGGAATCGGACAGAGGATGGTCTGGAATAAGCCAAGGTCAGGGCAGGTGGAGTACTAGGAAATCTAGGATCAAGCTGTAGGTTAGGGTGTGCAGCAAAAGTTTAGGATGAAGACTTGTCAGGCTCATCACAGAAGAAGGTCAGAAACCAGATCCCGGAATGTTATCAGGGAACAAACCAAAAGATGGGGCGCAGGAGTCAGTCGTCAATCCGGATTACTTTATAGAACACTAACCAGAAGCCATAATGCTTTGGCACTTTCCTGGGGCGGAGGGGGGTGCCTCTTAAAATTAGGGTAATACTGTGATTGGAACAGTTTGGTTATTGGAGTAACATACAGTGGCCCACATTTATTAAAGCGTTTGTGCCAGTTTTCTCTTGCTCTAGAAAGAATGTCTTTAGATCTTGCACCTGTATTTCTTTTGTGTCGCGGTTGCTCTGTGTCTGACAAGACATAAAAAATGTGCACCAAAAGGGGCTGTTACTGCTTAGTCGGACCGTGCACCTTAATCCTGTCCATTGGGGCTTATTTACTAAGGTCCCGCGGCCGCATTTCCGTTGGGTTTTCCAACGTTTTTGGGGATCGTGTCGTACGTGATCAGATTTTGCCGCATCGGCACCAGCTTTCACGCGACACAAATCGGGGGGGAGGGCCGACAGACGAACCGACGTATTCGGACGACGCGCAGGATTTAACATGTCAAATTGTGTCACAAGACATGCACTCACATACACTGGGAAGAAGAAGGTGAACTCCGGCGGACATGCAGGATCTCGGGTGCACAATCTTGGTGAATCGCACCGCACTTCATCCTAGTCGGACTGTCCGGATCGGGGATTGTGACAGGACCGGGTAAGTAAATGTGCCCCAGTGTGCGCCACAATTCTGCAGCATGTACAAAGTGCACCAAAATAATGGTTCCCACTTCCCGAGCAGTACAGGGGGCGCCAGATTCATGAAGACTGTGTGCCAGTTTTGATGAATCCCCCGAACTCTGCAAACTCCACACTCAAACTGCGCCTAGTACAGACTGAACTAGTATTGCTAAATGTGGGCCAGTACCCCACTTGTCATACAGAATCCCACAATAAACTGCACTTCAGACTTATGGGGACTTCTACGGAGCTTCAGGGACCAAGGTCAACTATGAGAAGCCAGAACCTATGCTCTATGGCGATTGGCTTCTACTGACCCCTTATTTTTCCAGGCAGACTTCATCAAGATGGTTCGTGAAGAAACAGCCTTTAAATTCAATCCTGGCAAGACCTTTTGGCTGGACTTGCGAATAATATTTTCTTTTCCTCTGTGGACGAGGCGGGTTGGGACAGCGAGACAGCTATTACATCTACAACCGGAGTCTTCCTACGTACTACCAGGACCTGCTAAATTTTGTGAGGGAACATCATCTGGGGGTCTTCAAGGCTGTTCACAATTTCATCCAAGCGAAGAACATATCAAAGCCTATTCCATGGATACCTGCTAAGACTGTCTGGAAAAACATGGCTTCTAGCAGGTTAACCAAAGACCCTTGGCGTACCTTTGGTGTAACCGGAGTTGGTCTATAGATGCCAGTATGAAGTATTTTTTGGTGCTCTATAAACTTATTATTGGGATCCAAAGTATTGGAAAACCTGGTGCCGTATAAATTTTGTTAAGGATATTTTGTGCCTTGCCAAGTTATGAATTGGATGTCCATCTGCTCAGAGACTACTCTATCATGGACAACCTAGACATCGCTGAAGAAGAGAGATGATACCCCTCTTCTTCCACTCTTCCCCTTGTGTGCCTGATGTTCAATAAAGCTTCAGGGCTATGACGTCTCCTCCCTCTCCCCACTTTCCTACTCACCCCCACCCCCATTATTGATTAACATGTGCAGCTTAATTAGAATGTCAATGTAGTCTGGAGTGTAATGTATGATGAGGAACTCTGCCTGTGCCGTATGTTTTACTCTTGTACTACTTAGAATGTATGCAATATTTATTGTGCTGTGTTACAAAGCCTAAGCAACCTAATACCTAATACGGGGTATAAACTAAGTCTAGACACTCTGAAGATGCACCAAATTTATCATCTACTATGATTAACTGGCCCTTCTCAGACATTTAGTTAAGATTACAATGCCTAAAATTTAGACACCTAAATATTTTGTGGACATGGTGCGCCCATATAATACAAAGAATAGAACTGATCGATGCTCTACATCGAAGAAAAAATTTTGCTATAAATTAGGCATGAATGGTAACCATACCTAGTGCCCATACCTAGTGCCCTCTGTTTGTTTTATACACCTCCTATGGGGTTTCTCCTAAATTGGCGACTTCTGCAGGGAGGCTGCCTGTAAGTCACAGACACGCCCCCTCCATTGTCTTAGGGCAAGAAGGCGACGTGTCTGTGACTTACAGGCAGCCTCCGTGGAGAAATTAGTGCACATTTTAGGACCTAATTAGCCATAATATGTTCGTTTTTTTAAGGTTATGTGTATTAAATGCTATCAGAGGTATCTGCAATCGGTTTATTGATGGACTATTCTTAGCATTGGCCATCAGTATTAAATTGGTGGGGGTCTGACTTTGGGCACTCTTGTCAATGAGTTGTTTAAAGGGCAATGGCACTTGTCATGTAGTTACAAATCCTGTTAAAGGGGTTGACCAGTTATATCAAACAGGATAAGAATAATACCCTAATATTATGCATTTGTACTTACCTTTAAGGACGCAGGCCTTTCAGCAGGACTCAGCAGAACTTTCTGTAACATTGCATGTCTGGACAAATTTTAGTAGATGGAGTCGGTCATAAAGTTATCTATCTGCTCGCCCCTTCTGTCATAACCATTTCCATTTCAGTGGTTGGAGGGGAGTGCAGATCCATTCAGGAGGTCCAGTGTCCTGCTCTCCTGTTCCCTTCCTTGAATATGCCCTGGGAAGCTGGAGTGGGCGAAAGCAAAAAACAAACACACACTTACCTCCCTTCAGCTCCGTCCCTTGCATTTCAGGCAATAGCCCCACCAAGGGTTCAAGAGGAGGGTCATGATCCCCACTTCATCTAATAAGTGGCCTCCTGGGAACAGGGCACAACACTTAAGGTGAAGTTCCCTTGACAAACGGAAGTGACGCCCCCTGGTTGAAGCCGGTCCCTCATTCATTGGCGTGGATCCTGCCCCCACCCTTTCCTGAAACTTATGGGCTGGAGCCTGAAAAACTAAAGTACTGGAGCAATGGTGGAACCAGGAACCTGAGCAGGATAAGTATTTGTTCCTTCTTCCAACCCCCACCATGGGGATCCATGTATGCTAATTTGTCTCCATAATCTTACATAGAAAGAGAGCTGGGTACTGTCAATCAAGGATGAATAGGAAGAGCTGGGCAAGACTTGGTGCAATGGATCCGATGGCCGTCTCTATGCTGCACCAAAATGCTTGTTTGTGTATAGATAAATAAGACAAATGGGGCAGATTTACTTACCCGGTCCTGTCGCGATCCAGCGGCGCATTCTCCGACGAGGATTCGGGTCTGTCGGGTTTCACTAAGGTCGTGCGCCCGATGTCCACCAGGTGTCGCTGCTGCGCTGAGGTCCGCCGGAGTTCACTATTCTATTCCTGGTGCATGTAAGTGTGTGTCAAGCGACACTTTTTTTTAAATAGCGCGATTTTTCCGAATCCGTCGGGTTTTCCGGCGGCCACGGCACCTGTTTTTCATCGCATGCAAGCCGGCGCTGATGCGACACAATCTGATCGCGGGGCAATTCGGCGCAAAACGGTAAAATTCGGAAAACCCGGCGGAAAAGCGCAATTCGAACCCTTAGTAAATGTGCCCCAATATATCAGAATTTGGGTTACAAATGTTCCAGAGAAATACATGATTATGATGCAGAGCACCTCACCTGCCAGAACATAACCCAGACGCTCCGTAGGTCCCACACCCCATCTAATGTTCTTCTCCTCTCCATGTCTCATTTCTAAGTATGTAAACACCTCTCCCGTCCTCCTTCTACCTTTCTAGTGGATTTGAATTTTATATATTTGGTTTTCATAGAAAATAATTGCAATTAGATGTGTCCCATCTTTATAATTACTTTATGACTTCTTGCACTTCATCTGTCATGCCGCGCTCCGTCTTCGGAGGACGTTGATTAAAATAATTGTGTTTAGAGGCTTTAGAACACAGAACATAAGTAATGTATAAAATCATAGCCGAGGATGAAACTTCTAGGTTAATTACAAGATCTGCACAATACATGTGTCAGATTAGGAAGGCAATCAGCTTCCCTGTTATTTTATGCATTGCTCTTGCTCTTTGGCGCTTAAAGAGAACCTGTCAGGTCGACTCGGGATCCTAAACTAACTACAGGTCCACGTGAGAGCTTTCTGCGGCCTCAAATTCCAAAAACAAACATTTATATTCCCCTAGTTATGAGTCCAATGAGGAATCTGAAGATCTTGTCGCCTCCTCTCACGTTGCTGTACTACGCCGGCTTCACTTGCCGCAACGCTCAGGTGCCGAGATTTATGTTTGGGTTTTTTAAAGTAACTACTGACCTGTGGGTTGGTTAGTGTCCCAAATCGCCATGACAGGTTCTCTTTAACTACAACTCTTTGCATCTTCCTCTGATTCTGGAGCATTTTGCATTTTTCTGTAGCTCCGTACCATTCCTGAGCAAATAAATGTCAATATTTTTAGCTTTCTGCTGTAAAATGGGCGGTAGCTTGCTTTCTGCCCCATACCAAGACCACTCAACTGACAATAGAAGAGAGAACATAATTAGCATATTTCCAGGGTAGTTCCAGAAAACATTATGCTAATTATGTGTTCTATTGTCAGGTGGGTGTTCCTGGTCTGGCTCCACCTATCTGACGTGAGACAAACAACAAGAATAGTGGTGGCTAAAGAGAATGGTCCAATTACACTCACCGGCCACTTTATTAGGTACACCATGCTAGTAACTGCCAGAACTGCCTCAATTCTTCGTGGCATAGATACAACAAGGTGCTGGAAGCTCCTCAGAGATTTTGGTCCTTATTGACATGATGGCATCACACAGTTGCTGCAGATTTGTCGGCTGCACATCCATGATGCGAATCTCCCGTTCCACCACATCCCAAAGATGCTCTATTGGATTGAGATCTGGTGACTGTGGAGGCCATTTGAGTCCAGTGACCTCATTGTCATGTTCAAGAAACCAGTCTGAGATGATTCCAGCTTTATGACATGGCGCATTATCCTGCTGAAAGTAGCCATCAGATGTTACAGGGTACATTGTGCTCATAAAGGGATGGACATGGTCAGCAACAATACTCAGGTAGGCTGTGGCGTTGTACCAAGGGGCCCAAAGAGTGCCAAGAAAATATTCCCCACACCATGACACCACCACCACCAGCCTGACCCGCTGATACAAGGCAGGATGGATCCATGCTTTCATGTTGTTGACGCCAAATTCTGACCCTACCATCCGAATGTCGCAGCAGAAATCGAGACTCATCAGACCAGGCAACGTTTTTCCAATCTTCTACTGTCCAATTTCGATGAGCTTGTGCAAATTGTAGCCTCAGTTTCCTGTTCTTAGCTGAAAGGAGTGGCACCCGATGTGGTCTTCTGCTGCTGTAGCCCATCTGCCTCAAAGTTCGACGTACTGTGCGTTCAGAGATGCTCTTCTGCCTACCTTGGTTGTAACGGGTGGTGATTTGAGTCACTGTTGCCTTTCTATCAGCTAGAACCAGTCTGCCCATTCTCCTCTGACCTCTGGCATCAACAAGGCATTTCCACCCACAGAACTGCCGCTCACTGGATGTTTTTTCTTTTTCGGACCATTCTCTGTAAACCCTAGAGATGGTTGTGCGTGAAAATCCCAGTAGATCAGCAGTTTCTGAAATACTCAGACCAACCCTTCTGGCACCAACAACCATGCCACGTTCAAAGGCCTCAAATCACCTTTCTTCTCCATACTGATGCTCGGTTTGAACTGCAGGAGATTGTCTTGACCATGTCTACATGCCTAAATGCAGTTGCCGCCATGTGATTGGCTGATTAGAAATTAAGTGTTAACGAGCAGTTGGACAGGTGTACCTAATAAAGTGGCCGGTGAGTGTATATATGCTGCGCTGGGGACCTGGGTTTAAGTCCCATCTAGATCAACATCTGCGGAATTTGTATGTTCTCTCCGTGTTTCTGTGGGTTTCCTCCGGGTCCTCCGGTTTCCCCCCACACTCCCAAACATACTGGTAGGTTGATTGAATTGTGAGCCCCATTAGGGACAGGGACCAATTTAGTAAGCTCTGTGTATCGCTGTGTAATCTGTGTGCGCTATATAAATATATAATTCTTATTATTATAATGATTAATTATATCAGAATCAGTGGAGTGGTATCTAGGAAAGGAAGTAAAGAGTTGAGGTTGATGGTGGTGGTAAAAAGTGTTCACTGCAAAATTATGTCATCTTATCAACATAACATGTTGAACACGTATCTATCAGACTTATGGGCCCTGGAGCCTGAAGGAACCCAGTTGCTTCTGTACCTATTATGGTCCTGTTAAAGCTTCTGCACTGAGGTCCAGGGCCTTCAAGTTATGCCTCTACGTATTCCCGTTTCCTAAAAAGTTAGGTTTTTATTAGAACATGCTATCTTTTTCTGATTGTTGGGGGTCAAGCCAGTGTGACCGGTCCTAGAGACTTGGAGGTTGTACCCTTTGAACTTTCTAGGACCCCCACCCTAGAAATGAAGGTTCAGCATGGGTAGTATAGCAGAGGATGGCTCTTCTGGCCACCATTATGTTCAAGATGTTGGTGCCGAACCCATTCACTTTTCAGGATCAATGGAGGTCCCAGACACCATGGGGCAGATTTACTTACCCGGCCCATTCGCGATCCAGCGGCACGTTCTCTGCACTGGATTCGGGTCCGGCCGGGATTTATTAAGGTAGTTCCTCCGCCGTCCACCAGGTGGCGCTGCTCAGCTGAAGTTCCCTGGAACGCACTGGAATACACCGAGCCGGGCTGAGTGAAGGTAAGTGCAATTTTAGCAACACATATTTTTTTTAAAATGCGGCGGTTTTTCCGAATCCGTCGGGTTTTCATTCGGCCGCGCCCCCCGATGTCCGTCGCATGCATGCCGGCACCGATGCACCACAATCCGATCGCGTGCGCCAAAATCCCAGGGCAATTCAGGGGAAATCGGCGCAAATCAGAAATATTTGGGTAACACGTTGGGAAAACACGAATCGGGCCCTTAGTAAATGACCCCCCATGTCTCTACCAATAAAAGACTAGTCCAACCTACCTATTTTGTGTTTACAGCTGCAAAATATATGTATACTGAATTCTCTCTTTGTCTGGGGTTTCTATTTAGGGCCTTAGTTCTTATGACCTTTGGCCAAAAAGTGGGCACTTCAGCCAATCAGCAGAAGAAGTTTTGGAACCTGAATAGAGACTGTCTGGATAACCCCTTTAATCAGGAGAAATTACAGTCCCCCTGTTCTCTCGACTCCCCCTGAGACTTAAGAGTTTGGTAATTGTAACAATCAAAAAATTCTAAACTAGTCTAAAAAACATGTATGGAATGAAAACTCAATGTTCTGTTCTAATATACTTAGGAAATCGAAGGCTGAATTTCAGATCTATACTTGGAAGAATACCTCCTGCACTATTGTGTTGCCTCGGACTATAGACAGTAAGCATTATCTATTTTCTTTTATTATTACACTACTGGGTAAGGGCTGTTTCTTTTTTCCGCCTCTTCTGGTATGCTTAGAGCGGCCATGCCGTGTCCCTACAGACACCTAAGTCAACTTCCTTAAAGGAAGAACCTGTAGAAAGGCAAAAATAGAAAAATCGATGCACCAGCCTAGGAATGACAAATTTCCACATGAATGCACCTAGCTGTTTTCGGCTCCCTTGCAGACGCTACTGTGAGGATTGTGTCTTTGAGCGCTCACATGATCAAATTTATGAAAAATACATAAATATTCATACTTTCTAAAGTTTCTCTTATTTTTAAATGTTACAGCCACAAACTAAAATGGATTTTATGGATATGTTACATAATAGGGCAACACAAAGGGGCACATTTACTTACCTGGTCCTGCGCAATCCCAGTTCCGGAATGTCCACAGTCCAGAATTTAAGGCTTAATGCGCAAACAATTGAGAGCCAGGTCACGGCCCCCATAGAGGTCGATTTTAAGAGGGGGTGAGCAGCGGCTGAAACAGGACAGACCCTTTTGCATGTTTGCGGCCCATTTCTGCTCACGACCGTATGCATGAGGCGTAAAAATTAGGAAGACTTTATAGGGGTTATACTTACGCAACTCACTATAACTTGTATTTTATTCAAAATGATATCAATTATGCAATTTATCAAAAATTTTGGGTCTTATTTACTAAGGGTCTGCGGATCGCACTTTCGTCGGATTTTTGGAATTTTCGGGAGTTGTGCCACTGTGACAGGTATTTAACTGGGGATTGTGTCACACGTGATCGGATTGTGGTGCTGCTGCGCTGGCTTTCATGCGACAGAAATCGGGGACGTGCCGACTGATTCGGACCGAGCGCGGGATTTAACTTTCAATTTCTGTTGCAAGATTAAGCACTTACATGCACCAGGAAGAAGAAGGTGAACTCCAGGGACCTGAGCGGGGAAGCGACACATGCAGGATATCGGGCGCATGATCTTAGTCAATCGCGGCAGATGTGCATTCCGGTCGGACAATGCACTTTCGGGGAGGGTGCAGGACGGATAAGTAAATGTGCCCCATTATCTAATAAGCCACACAGCGGCACTTCACTAAACATATCTTCCGGAACAGTGATTGAACTCTACAAAAAATTTCACGCCACTCTCAAATAGTTTTGACCCTAGATGTTTTTTTAAATCTATTTTTAGATCATTTATACTTTAGCAAAGACGTCACATTTTCCCAAAATGTTTTCAAGCGAATAAATCTGATTTGTACCCCTGCAGCATTACTCAAGTTTAGTCATTAAAAATTATACGCAGAAAAACCAGCAAAGCCCTGAATGTTATGACAAGCAGAGCGTCCGCGGCAGACGGCGGCGGTGCGATGCCGTGTTTTATGAGATGCAGCCTATAGCGATGGGACGGTGACTTATTGGGCTGAACACCCTTCCTATCTCATGGTGAAGTGGAGCTTATGATAATAGCCAAGGGAAGAGCTGGATGATAATGTGACATCACTTGTAGGATAGTCATGCAAATAATGGAGATAATTGGCAGTCTTTAACAAGTTAACAAGCGGTTCATGTAGAAATTGTTTCCTCGCTTTAACCACCGAGCCGTGGCCCAAGACTGGCCATGGAACACCCGGGCCACGGGCATCTGCTATGAAGTCATCAGCCGGCGACACGCCGTGTCATAGCGGGTGCGTGGTGGCACTGAGCATAGACGTGCCTCTGTCTGCAGTGCCGGGACACTGAGAACAGAAGAAGCCGGGACCGCAGGGTGAAGAGGAGCGCCGGAGGTAAGTGTTGACTTTATTATTTTATGGGGGCATTTCTTTAATGGGGGAGCACTGCTGGGGGCATTTCATTAGGGGGAGCACTGCTGGGGGCATTTTTATTAGGGAGGAGCACTGCTGGGGGCATTTTTATTAGGGAGGAGCACTGCTGGGGGCATTTCATTAGGGGGGAGAACTGCTGGAGGGTATTTTTAATGGTGGAACTCACTGCTGGGGGCATTTCATTAATGTGCGAACTCAAATATTAACGTTCAGAAGGAGATGCATTTAGGACCCATTTTTCTTGTTTATCGTCTGCCATTCCTTTCAATAACCTTTCTTCGACAGGCGGCCTATTTTGTATTCATTTTCCGAATATCAAAAAGTTACACAAAATGTAAGAGCAGCTCCGTATCTATGAAAGCAAGACAGTAACAATGACAAGCAAACATTCACAAAGGCTCCGAAGGAAAGGTGACAACAAAGCGGAAAAGTAATAAAATACAGAGCGATGATGAAAAGGAAGAGCTCAAAGCCTCCATTCTTAGTCTGCCGATTCCTGTGGAAATTAAGCAGTTTCATCATTTTTTTTTTCCAAGTGTATGAAGCTGACAAACACTTTCTGGGTGGAAATGGGGAGAAACATGCACCCATAGAGATAAAGAGGTTCTATGTAAACATTCAGGATCTCCGCTGGGCTGATTTGATTCATGAGACAATGAAGAGCGTCGAAAGGTTCATTCCTTAAATGTCATCCAACGTCTGGACCCAAAACATAAAAACTGTAGAAATTCTTATAAAAACAACATCTTTTTGATGTTTTCTATCATTGTGCAAGTAATACTTTAAGTTTTTGATTAAAAAGGACAACCCTCGCGTCTCAGGCCAAGTTGAAGTTGCCAAAGTTTGGCAAAGAAAATGTGGTACAAGCAAAATTCTGAAACCTAGTTGTTTCCGATGGACCGGGACTTATCCCATCACAAATTCCTGTACTCTAGTTGGCACAGAAGAGATTACTCTTGGTACTTTCTTGACCATGAATAACACGCCTATGTTTGGGGACTCCTTCACTCATAGTATCATAGTTTATACGGTTGAAAAAAAGACACTTGTCCATCAACCAAGGAAGGGAATTGGATGAGGAACATAACCAACATGCAACAGAAATCGGGGGGCGGTGCTGTCGGACGATCCGACTGATCCGTACTGAGCGCGGGATTTAACTTTTAAATTGTGTCGCAAGATCAAGCACTTACATGCACCAGGAAGAAGAAGGTGAACTCTGTCGGACCTGAGCGGGGAAGCGACACATGCAGGATATCGGGCGCACGATCTTAGGCTACATTCACACTGCTGTTGCCCGCCGTACCTTAGCATGGCGGGCACACTGCGGTGCCAGGGAGAGGAGAAGGGGGAGAGCGCCGCTCACCCCTGCCCCTCTCCATAGCCTAACATAGAGCCCGGCGCCGTACTCTTTCTACGTCCTATCTTTCTATGGGCTATGGAAAGGTACTATGCCGCACGTGTGCTGCACCGTACCGCTCCCGTACGGCACCATGAGGCCATTGCGATGTATGGGGGACGTATGTACGCTGTATATACGTCCCCCCTACATTCATGTGAAGTGAATCGCGGCACAATGCATTCTCATCGGACAATACACTTTCGGTGAAGTCCTCCAGACGGATAAGTAAATGTACCCCAATGTTGCAAGGAGTGAAAGTGTGTATAAAAGGCATAAAAGATGTTTCTGAAGCAGCTCCATTTATTGCATTCGGTATTGTAACTCTGTTCCATTGAAGACAATTGAATTACATTGTAGAATGCAACAAAACCAGTGGCCATAATAAAAGCCGCCAAATCCCAAACTGATCGCTGTTGGTAAAACTGTAAGACATGAAAGTTAAAAAGGTAAACAGTAATCGTACAACAGCCCCTTTAACAATATTTTAATTTTTGTTTAATACCCTACTAGTAGGAGCCATATTGGGGTTACATAGAAATCCTGGTTTGTCTCATATGTTCCAGGCTAGAAAGGTAGTGTACGTTTTAGCATTTGGCCTTGATAGTCAGGTTGTACCTGGGTTCTTTCAGCATTGTGATCTCATCTTCACAGACTACAAATTCTATAAGTTAATCGACTTTAGATCCGAGAAGGTGAAGCAGCTGTGTTCAGGGAGAAGTGATTAGAACTTCAAGTCTTCTCAATAAGATCAGTAAATTAACATTGTAGTTGCAACAAAATGCACATGTCCGTCAATGGAAATGCCTCTTGTCCTACACCTATTGTAGAACTGCACAATGCATGGAAAGAGTAAAACTAATAATTCTTTTCTCAAAATCCAGAATAATTTAGTTGTTTTATAATCTTATATTTTACCTTACATGGCTCCATGCCAGTAGCTTCTAGTAAGTCCCAGGGGGTGGGGTGGGGGGGATTCAAACTTCAGGAACAGTTGCCACATTAATTCTTCCTCCCACCCTTTCCCCTTGTTCCTTCCCCCCTCCGCTTATGCAGATCACCACCACGAGCATTCCTTGTGCTTTCTTGGAGAGCTCTCGCTTTCTATAATGAAGTCTTCACTGCTCATTGCGCATGTGTCGTGTACTATGCACGGTTGGTAGGTAGTGAGCGGTACGCAACTCACTGGTATGGGAGGAAAAATTGATTCAGCACCGGTTCCTGAATTTTTATCTGCCCCCTCCTCCATCCCCTGGGACTTACTAGAAGCTGCTGGCAGGGAGCCAGCTAAGGTAAAATTTAAGATTATAAAACAAAAAAATTACTCTGAATTTTTTATAATGAACAAAAAATAGCTAACTGGAACCTGCCATCAATGAAAAATGACTTTCTTGACGACAGGTTCCCTATAAAAACAGGAGAGGTTATCTAAAGAAATTTAAAATTACCACAAACTTTTTTTCTGGAAGTTTGTCTTCCAACCCGATCAGTGTCAGTTTCACCACTTGTACATAATACCTTTGAATTCTGTCATAGAAAACCCACAGTAATAAAAAAATTCCAGACAGCAAAACGATTGTCACAATTTTAAGATGAGTAAATAATTCTGAAGCTGGATTGGATTACTGCTTGGAGTGAGTGACCTGTGGCAGGATATCAAACAAGGAGCACAGTGGACCTAAAGGGGCACATTTACTTACCCGTCCCGTTCACGCAGCCGATCCGGAATGTCCAACGAGGATTCTGAGCTGCCGCGATTCACTAAGATCGTGCGCCGATGCACCACAATCCAATCGCGGGCAATTCGGCGCAAATCGGAAATATTCGTGAAACCCGGTGGAAATACGCGATTTGGACCCTTAGTAAATGAGCTCCACAGTGTCATGGGCAGTTAACCTCTCGGATGTGGCGGTCACCTCAAAGGGGTGATATAGAAGATTCCCTTTAAAATCAAATCAGATATATTTTGCCATAATTTAAGAGAGTGCACAAACCTAAAGTAATACACATCTATATTTAGAAACCGGTGTAGCAGAGGAGTCAAAATGAACATCACTCAGGCTTTGAAAAAAAGTTTAAAAAAACGAAATAAAGGAATTTATTAGAACCAGGTTAATTGCTGATCTACAATCTATTTGATGGCACTTTTCCTTTAAACATCGCAGTCACTTCGGAATGAGGGAAAACGGGAAGCGTATAAAATTAGTCAGGCACTGTCTTTGTAGCTCACTAATGTTAGCCTGAAAGAGAGCTGACCTACTTAACCAAGTTTATGCCTTAATCACCCACCGTCTGATCTACATGCCAACTGCAAACACCTGGGTTATTTTATCTTGGTTTACCCCTACTGAGATTACATAAAGAAGTTTTACTTACCCAAAGAGAAGGTAGAAATCTGTAGAACGATACAAAACAAAGAGTATACAAAGTATTTTTTCTTAACAAAACTATCAAAAGTGCCAGAACTTTCACCGCCTACCCCGATTGTGTATAGACTTATCGCGACTCGCATTGATGGAAAAATAAGTATTAGTGGTGGTTTCCCACCTTTGGGACCTAAACCCAAGTTCGGATTGGCCCACCACAGAACCAATGATTCCTTTGGTGGGCCCAGGCTGTGACGCATTATGGGCCCCAGTAGAAGACAAAACCCTTTTGAGGTGACAGGGGCAATCACTTGTTACTAAGGGGGGACATCAGAATTTGTACGCCTCCCCATTTACATCTCCAAGGCAAGTGGGCATGGAGGGGCACAGGTTGGGCCAGCATGTGGCATTCCTCAGGCCTGAAAGTTCGTAGCCTATAGCTCAATTGTACTCCAGACAGGACCAGGGGTAGAGTTGTCCACCAGAGCAGCCACCTGCCCAATCCATCAAGAAGCTGGATCCTTCCGATGTATTGGGTGGTACCAAACTGGCAAGGACTTCATCATACACTAGCGAATAAGCTCCGGCTTATGATAAATTTACCCCAAAGGGACGATAGTCAATCCAAAAAGTACAAAAACGAGGGGAGGGTGGAGTAGACCCCCAGTCCCGTCAACACCACTAGATGGATTTTGGCTTATGGGATGATTTACAAATATTATGGGTTAGTAGATCATAGGATATATCATTTATCAGGATTTTTGGATGAAGATCCCTCAAAATCATCACCTCCGGTAGAACCTTCATACTCCGTCTAACACTTCCTATACCCTAACCATAGGATAAGTCATAAGTTACTGATACAATCTACTTCTATGTCACGACCAGGACCATGTTTCACCCATTGCCATAGGAAGTGGCAATGGCGCAAACGCAACAGCACTCCATATTTTCCTCCATTTCCTTTTTCTCCCAGTGATCCCAGTGGTCAGACTTAACTGGGGAAAAGGTTGCATTGATGGGACAACCCCTTTAAGACTCTTGAAAATCTAGGAATACAAGAAAAGCCCCCTGGGGCCCAATATAGTATTATTTATGAGTTCTAAGATTTCAAACAAAGGGGCAGGTATGGATTTTTTTTCGACGCTGGTCATGGTAACATCATTCAGGATAAAGCTGACTTGGCGGCACAAGCCTTAAGTGAGGTATTATTCATCATGCACATCTAGGTGTAAGGATCTGTAGATTTCTCCAAGCATACACAGTTTCAGTAAGACATTATAACTTTTTTTTTTGCATATTCCATAGCCAAGACACCATAAATTATTTTGAAATAAAGCCTCGCATTAAGAAAAGATGGGTTCATTACAAGATCTTCCAGCGGCTCTCCGCCCTCCCCAATAACACTAGTGTCCGGAGCTGGGAGCGGGGACATTAATTGCCAGGCAAATTATATTTTCAGAGGCGAGATGATTGGGATCATTTTTCACCTCTTAGAGATGAGATATGTGTTGGAAAGCAGAAAGGAGGCGCAGCCATGGTAAAGATTATTAGACGATTGTTCAGACTTGTGTAAATCAAGGCAAAACACAAGATCTGTATCTATACAATACAAGCTCAACGCATAGAGGATGAGGATTAGCTCAACTACTAGAAATTGCTCCTTGATTGGTCCTTGTTGTTGCAAAAACCAAGACATCACAGGTCCATTATTTATGGTGGATCTTTTGAGTTGAGAAGGTTGATGAGATACGTCCTCCTAAGACTCTACAAGCCCCATAGCCCACCATCAAAATGTCTGACGAGGTCAGGAGGCAAATAAAGGGGTATTCCCAACTTAGACCTTCATAGATAGAAGCATCTCCCACTTATCATCCGGATCCAGGGTCCCAGACTTTTCTCCAAAAACCACTACCAAGACATGAAGGGATACTTACATGGTACCTTCTCCATATAGTGTCCAAGTGGTATATCTTCCTTACCAGTTAGATATACAGTAGGCCATATTTTCCTAGGTTTGTTAAAGCACAAAAGGAATAATAGACCCTCAAAAAGAGTATGATAAATCCCAAAAATAAACCATAATCTCTTAAACCTTGTGGAGCACCTTAGGATGACATTGGGGCAGATTTACTTACCCGGCCCATTCGCGATCCAGCGGCGCCTTCTCTGCGGTGGATTTGGGTCCGGCCGGGATTCACTAAGGTAGTTCCTCCGCCGTCCACCAGGTGGCGTTGCTGCGCTGAAGAGCATCGGAACGCACTGCAATACACCGAGGCCGGATGAGTGAAGGTAAGTGCAAGCTCCGCGACACATTTTCCGTTTTTAAATGCGGCGGTTTTTTCCGAATACGTCGGATTTTTGTTCGGCCACGCCCCCGATTTCTGTCTCGCGCATGCCGGCGCCGATGCGCCACAATCCGATCGCATGCGCCAAAATCCCGGGGCAATACAGGGAAAATCGGCGCAAATCGGAAATATTCGGGTAACACGTTGGGAAAACGCTAATCGTGCCCTTAGTAAATGACCCCCATTATCTTTGTTAGACCAGATCAATCGAAATCAGTTCACATTCATATTAATGGAAGCTAAGCTGATTACCTGACCCAACCACTAGATAGAGAACCAGCTCTGTGGTGGTCTTTTGGTCTACGGTACTTGTTAGGTGGAAGTGCTAAGGGTCTAGGGACATGGTGTGGGTATTAAATGGCCACAAGGGACCATGGTATGGTCCATCATGACACAGTCAAGCTGTAGGAGTCTTTAAAACCAACACAATGCTTGGACCAAAAGGTAGAGCAGGTACATGTTTTTTGGTCACCGCTGTTCCTGGTAAACCCCTTCAAGTGGAAGAAGACTCAGTTTCGTTATGGGTCTAAGAGGTATGTCTATGAGGGAGTCCAGGTGGTTTTCAGTCCAGCAAAAACAGCCATTGTATCTTCTGAATTTTTCCGCCATTATGCTATGAAGATGGCTTTAGTCTGCGATCACTCATTGCATCTTTATCCCATTTGTACATGGAAACCTTTGGAAATGTCGAATGGAAACCTTTGGTTTCATGACTTTATCAAACACATGCATTTCTTAAAACTCCTACCGGCCACTTTAGAAACTCAAGGCATTACTTAAAAGCAACGATTCCAATAATCACTTAATCTAACCTTGCCGAGGTCCTTTGGATGACAATATCTTTCTTGGACCAGATCTTTAGAGATCAGATCTCAGAAATTTTATTGGAAGCTGGTCACTGAACAGGGAACAAGCTCTCAATTTCGGTGTTGTAGTGGTCTCTTGGTCTTCGGTACTTCGAGTGCCAGGAGTCAAGGGATATGCAATTATTGGGCCATAGAACATCCCATTGTGATATGGCAAAGCTGTGGAGTCTGGGAGACCACCAGGAGGCAGAGCAGGGTAGACTTTATTAGGGGGTCACCATTGCCCAAGATTCCTGGTAAACCAAGAGGAGGAAGACTGAACCACAATTTTTCTGTGGGGCTCAGACTTTCCTAATTATGCCTATGAGGTATGTCTATGATGCTGGGAGTCCAGGTGGTCTTCTATCCAGCAAAAGCAACCATTGTATCTTTTCCGAATTTGACGGACAGAATACGAAGGTGGCTTTAGTCACGCCTCTATGGCATTACAACATGCATGAAACATTTGGAGATGTTGAATGGAAACCCATAGTTTTGAGACTTGATTGAACACATGCAATTCTTAAAAATACCATCAACCTCTTTAGAAGTGCAAGGTGTGAACACAGCCTTAAAGGACATCTAGCACCAGGATAAAGGATTGTAAACCAAGCACACTAATATACTGGTGTGTGTCCCCTCTGGCAGGATCTGCTCTACACTTAGCCTTTTATGCCCTGGTTTTCACAAATAAGTCATGCAAATTAGTCTGTGTGCCTCCAGTCTCCATAGGTGTTAATGAATCCTGGAGCCCCTTAGGCTCATTTGCATAATTTCAAATACTTTTTTTTTCTTTAAAACCAGGGCATAAGAAGCTTAAAGAAGAGCAATGCACACACCATTAAGTCAGTGTGCTTGGTTTACAACCCTTCATCCTGGTGGTAGATGTAGTTTAAAGGTAGTTTAAATAATCACACATTATTAAGGAATTGAACTTTTGGCACTTCCTCGGGATAGCGATCCCCTCTGTCTTCTCTGCTCTACGGTAACTCCTGCTTCATGCCGCAGCCGCCCAGCACAAGTGCTTGATCTGGAAATGTTACAATTGATCATGTCAGTGCGGCCACATTTCTGACTCTCCATAGCAGACGCGTTTCGGCTTTTGTCTCCTTAGAAGCTCTTCTTTCTTTGTCGCTTAGGCGTCCACCTCCCCTTCTGCAGCTCCAAGGATGCGCGGCATAATTCCGTTTACTGTGAAGTGTAACTATAGAAACAGGATTCAGATATTCAATATCAGGCTACAAAGTCCTGTTTTTATTCTTCACAAAGAAGGAGATGTTCCTCGCGTGTAGAAGTGCACTCCGACACCGGACTGATAATTCCAGACATGGGGGAAAGAGATATATTTTATACAAAGAGGCAGAGAGAACATTCCAGCAATGGAAACATTTAACATCATTTTGTTTCAATGGACAGAAAGGATGAAGAATAATTTAACTGTAAATCAACCGTTGGGTTGGGAGACCACGCAAAGAAACCATGAAAAATATATGTCTTACTATGTTGTATGCAATGTCTATTGTTGGTTATCTAGCGTGGGGGTTCCAGAAATCCTCAGCACCAAACCTCTGGAAACCACCTTTCATTTTTTAAAGTTCGGTAGAGTCCGTAGATCTAGTGATTTATGAATCTGCTCAGCTCCTTATGCTCTATAATATGCTGCCTGCAGATAGGACACTGTGTACAATCCGATCTGATCCTCCTGCTCTATAACATGCTGCCTGCAGATAGGACACTATGTACAATCTGCTCAGCTCCTCCTGCTCTATAACATGCTGCCTGCAGATAGGACACTATGTACAATCTGATCTGATCCTCCTGCTCTATAACATGTTGCCTCCAGATAGGATACTATGTACAATCTGCTCAGCTCCTCCTGCTCTATAACATGCTGCCTGCAGATAGGACACTGTGTACAATCTGATCTGATCCTCCTGCTCTATAACATGCTGCCTGCAGATAGGATACTATGTATAATCTGCTCAGCTCCTCCTGCTCTACAACATGCTGCCTGCAGATAGGACACTATGTACAATCTGCTCAGCTCCTTATGCTCTATAATATGCTGCCTGCAGATAGGACACTGTGTACAATCCGATCTGATCCTCCTGCTCTATAACATGCTGCCTGCAGATAGGACACTATGTACAATCTGCTCAGCTCCTCCTGCTCTATAACATGCTGCCTGCAGATAGGACACTATGTACAATCTGATCTGATCCTCCTGCTCTATAACATGTTGCCTCCAGATAGGATACTATGTACAATCTGCTCAGCTCCTCCTGCTCTATAACATGCTGCCTGCAGATAGGACACTGTGTACAATCTGATCTGATCCTCCTGCTCTATAACATGCTGCCTGCAGATAGGATACTATGTATAATCTGCTCAGCTCCTCCTGCTCTACAACATGCTGCCTGCAGATAGGACACTATGTACAATCTGCTCAGCTCCTTATGCTCTATAATATGCTGCCTGCAGATAGGACACTGTGTACAATCCGATCTGATCCTCCTGCTCTATAACATGCTGCCTGCAGATAGGACACTATGTACAATCTGCTCAGCTCCTCCTGCTCTATAACATGCTGCCTGCAGATAGGACACTATGTACAATCTGATCTGATCCTCCTGCTCTATAACATGCTGCCTCCAGATAGGATACTATGTACAATCTGCTCAGCTCCTTCTGCTCTATAACATGCTGCCTGCAGATAGGACACTGTGTACAATCTGATCTGATCCTCCTGCTCTATAACATGCTGCCTGCAGATAGGATACTATGTATAATCTGCTCAGCTCCTCCTGCTCTACAACATGCTGCCTGCAGATAGGACACTATGTACAATCTGCTCAGCTCCTCATGCTCTATAACATGATTCCTGCAGATAGGACATTATGTCCAGTAGGCTAAGCCCCATCTGCTCTATAACATGCTGCCTGCAGATAGGACAATATGTACAATCAGCTCAGTTCCTCTTGCTCTATAACATGTTGCCTGCTGATAGGACACTATGTACAATCTGCTCATCTCCTGCTCTATAACATGCTGTCTGCAGATAGGACACTATGTACAAACTGCTCATCTCCTCCTGCTCTATAACATGCTGCCTGCAGACAGGACACTATGTACAAACTGCTCATCTCCTCCTGCTCTATAACATGCTGTCTGCAGATAGGACACTATGTACAAACTGCTCAGCTCCTCCTGCTGTATAACATGCTGCCTGCAGATAGGACACTATGTACAATCTGCTCAGCTCCTCCTGCTCTATAACATGCTGCCTCCAGATAGGACACTATGTACAATCTGCTCAGCTCCTCCTGCTCTATAACATGCTGCCTCCAGATAGGATACTATGTACAAACTGCTGAGCTCCTCCTGCTCTATAACCTGCAATGTTAGGTATAAAGATTGTGTCTATTGAAGTATCAGAAACATTAAAAAATCTATGAATTTGTAATAAAGATAATTAGAATGGTTTCAATGTACTATGTTAGGATGGGGTCCTCTGTTCTGGGTTGGTGGTCCCAAACATGATCTCTGTCCAACGTTACATGGACAATCCACTAATGTGAATGTGTAATACCTGAGTTCTCCTGTGGTGGCGCTGCTGAGAAATTGAACTATTATTATTTATTTAGAGGACAATATTTGAACAACATATTATGAAGAGAAGCTTATAACAATTAAATATTGTCCGAAACACAGAATCCCAAACACTAAGCACATGTTATCTTCATCCTAACTAGGTTACCTCTTCACTTGAGGATATAAAGACGGGCAGATTGCCAATTACAGAGATTAAAATGCCTAAAAGGTTCTATTGTTACATCTTTATTCCGCTCTCACATGTGTATAATAGTTCAGCCGCTCTCCGAAAAATAGGACAAGCGGAGACATCCACCACAATGATGTAAAAAGGTCCAACTTAGTGTAGAATATCCCCAGCAGAGACTTACCCATGACTGCGATAATTGGGGGTCATTCACTATCATTCGCGTTTTCCCGACGTGTTACCCGAATATTTCCGATTTGCGGCGATTGTACCTGAATTGCCCCGGGATTTTGGCGCACGCGATCGGATTGTGGCGCATCGGCGCCGGCATGCGCACGACGGAAATCGGGGGGCGCGGCCGAGCGAAAACCTGACGGATTCGGAAAAACCGCCGCATTTAAAAACCGAAAATGTGTCGCTTGGGACGCGCTTACCTTCACCTGGTCCAGCTTGGTGTATTCCGGCGCGTTCAGATGCATTTCAGCGCAGCAGCGCCACCTGGTGGACCATCATAAAACCCGTCCGGACCCGAATCCAGCGCAGAGAACGCGCCGCTGGATCGCGAATGGGCCGGGTAAGTAAATCTGCCCCCTAGTGTGTCCTGACATCTCCATGACTGGGGAAATATTCCTAGTCAGACTCTACGCAGACAGTCTCACCCCCTCTCTGAGGACAGAACAGAGTCACTTTGAAAACTGGAAAATTAGCCAAAATTTTTGCAATGAAAATATTTATCGATTCATCTTCAATTCAAAATCTGTAGCAGGTCCTCAAACTATAATGTTATATTTATAGTACTGGACATGTGGGTCCTGTACGGCTCCTGGGCCTGGAGGTGACCGCAACATCTGCAATCCCCCGAGTTCCGCACCTGTTTCCATTGTGTTCACTCATTTGGCAATCCATGATTATTACCCGAGGAAGTTGCCGATCCTGCACTGTAAAGCCCGGAATTAAAGGCGATTGCCCACCATTACGAATCTCCTGCGACAGTATTTAGTTAGGTCCATAAATATTTGGACACTGATATATGGTCCAAATATATTTATATGGACAGGGACATATAATCTAGAACTTCAGCTTTCATTTGAGGGTATCCACATTACAATTGGATGAAGGGTTTAGGAGATTCAGCTCAAAGGGAACCTGTCACAGCAATATGGGATACTAAACCACCCACAGGTCCTTATGGACCAGTAGTTTAGTGTCCCAAATCGACATGTATCATTTTTAAGCATTCAGGTTAAACAAAAATAAACTTAAAGGGAACCTGTCACCAGGTACATCATTTTTCACTAAAGACAGATTGTAAAAGCCCATGACACCTGCAGTGCACATCTGCCCTCCTGCCTTTTCTAAGCATTTGCATTACAATATAATTGTGTGTTATAACTTACCTTGCTCCCTGGGGTAGTCACAGGGGTTGGGCTTTGGTTTGCATGCATTTCAAAAAACAACACGTGACCTGTTTGAGCTGAAGGCTGTCTCCATGTTTGTGCTCCTGTACAGCTCCTCCCTCCCCCACTGATGTCAGGCTTACCAGGCTGAGACCTCTAAGAAGGAGCAGGAGGTGGAGCTGTACAGGAGCACAAAGGTGGGGCCCAAGATCTGAGGAGTGGGTAACACAGACAAGTCACATGTTGTTTTTTGAAATGCATCTAAACCAAAGTCCAGCCCCTGTGACTACCCCAGGATTTTGTCAGGGGGCAAGGTAAGTTATAACACACAATTATATTGTAATGCAAATGCTTAGAAAAGGCAGAAAGGCAGATTTGCACTGCAGGTGTCATGGGCTTTTTTCAATCTGTCTGGTGACAGGATCCCTTTAAAGGAAATCTACCATTTGATTTCAAGAATTACTGTATGAAGCAAACATACCTTGAGAACGCTGTAGTGACACTGATGCAGAAACATATCTTGTTTAATACCTGTGCTGAGTGGTTTTGCTGAAAAAACAATGATATATAATGATATTATCATCTCAACCCAACTCAGCCGCATTTCACTTGTTAAAGACTAAAGATTTGGTGATCCCACAGTTTCTAACTTATCGTGGATCTAGATGATAGAGGATGATTTGTTGTGGTCAATTTCCTTTAATAAGATACAATTTCATTAAAATATGTTTCCGAAAGAATGCTCCACGGGTGCCTAGTGGTCCTGCTTTGTTTCCATTGTTTCTTGAGTCATTGATTATCAATATTCAGATTGTATTGGAATCAGGGTGACACATGTGTTATTAGCTGGAGGTGAAAGGATACGGGTCATTACAATTGTAAAATACAAGCCACAGTTGCAAATTCTGACACAATGGGGCCCTAATTAAGGGGGTCTAGCGACACCGCGCTGCTCTACTGTTTATGTGACCGCCTTTGGAAGTGAATGATGAGTCATAAATCCATCGCCACCTTTCCATTATTCTCTATGTGGATGCAGAGGAGGTCTGGAGACTTCTGTTCTGCACCCAGCAGATGGGACCTATGGGGCATCTCTCCATTTGTGGACACGAGTTCATGATAGACAGTGGACCTGGTACAGAGTTTACATCGGGGTCCAGCAGCTTCCAGATATGTGTAAGGTCTCAATGCCCCTTTAAGTAATGTTAGATTTTGAATAGTGTTTGTCCTGTTCTGTGATGATGACTTGTTATAAACTCTGTTTTACTACGATATCACAATTATCTTCTTCTTTAATGATGTCACAGTAGACCTTGTCTATATTTGTAGGCTGTGTTCTACAGTGATGATGTCATAGTAGAGCTTGTCTATATTTGTAGGCTGTGTTCTACAGTGATGATGTCATAGTAGAGCTCGTCTATATTTGAAGGCTCTGTTCTACAGTGATGATGTCATAGTAGACCTTTACTAAATTTGTAGGCTGTGTTCTACAGTGATGTCATAGTAGACCTTG